>NC_084558.2:17698327-17733327 GCF_033978685.3 Nerophis lumbriciformis | reverse complement strand
AATGACGTTTGTTTACATTTTGATAATGGTGAGCTGTGGTGTGTCGTAAACCTTTTTGAGCTATTCTTCGTCCTGCAGGGATGATACTTGTAAGAAACTTACTTTATTTGGCTCTATGCAGACCAGGATTAGTGATTTAGAAATTGCTAAAACACTGCCGATGGCGGATGGACGTTAGCCGCTAGCTAGCTAGCCATGTCTTAAAGCACCTCTTCCTGAGGGCGTTTCAGTGTTATAACTTCACCTCTATCGTTAGTTTTTAAGCCAAAATGCATCCGTTCTCCCTTTTCTGTTTATACACTGTGTCTGCTTGTAAGTACTCAATGATTGTGTGCCGCCGAACATGCTCCTCTGCTTGTAACCAAGCAATGTCACGATGTGACTTCGACGCGGGTGCAGGGGGTCCGGGACCGGTACGTTTCAGAGACGGGTAAAGTACTGAAAATGATTCATTAGTATCGCGGTACTATACTAATACCGTACAACCCTAGTACATTGTATGCAAATACAGTGAGTACAGAAAGTATTCAGACCCGTTTAAATGTGTCACTCTTTGTTTTATTGTAGCCATTTGCTAAAATTTAAAAAAATAATTTTATTTTTCATTAATGTACACTTAGCAACCCATCTTGACAGAAAAAAACTAATGTAGATTTTTTCGCGAATTAAAAAAAAAAGATCTAAATCACATGTACATATGTATTCGGACCCTTTGTTCAATACTTTGTTGATGCACCTTTGGCAGCAATTACAGCCTCAAGTCTTTTTGAATACGATGCCACAAGCTTGGCACACACCTATCTTTGGGCAGTTTCTCCCGTTCCTCTTTGCAGCACCTTTCATGCTACATCAGGTTGGATGGGAAGCATTGGTTTTCATCCAGAATGTCTCTGTACATTGCTGAATTTATCTTTCCCTCGATCAAGATACTGCAGTAGTAAACAGCAGGAATGTGGTACTCGGTATAATCCTGCACGGGACAATCTGCTTTTAATTTAAAAAAAAGAAAAAGAAAAATTGTGATATTAATCGAGATCAGATGATATGAAAAAAATAATCGTGATCATTTTTTTTTGCCATGCAGACATTCATTCGCCTGCCAATTCTTGCAGTGACCTGCTCGACTTCTGGACGCTGTGGCAAAAAACCCTTGCGACTGACACTTGGCACCCATATACCTTAATTCCTCTCTAATACAACATTTGTAGTAATTATTTATGTTTTCTTCCCTCTGTGAAATGTGAGTAACAATCAAAACCAGAAAAATATTTAATTTAAAAGAAAAATATGTATGTATTTGATTATATTTGGTTTTATTTATACCTGAAGCATGTCAATTTGCTTCTTTAGCAGTAGTCAAAGAGTGTTAATTTTTTTAAGTTATTGATAAAGCAGTTGATGGTTGAAAGTAAGATGCTAGGGTCAGGTAAAGAAGGGGGAACCCTGTAAGGTACCATAGTCATATCATATTTTTTTATAAAACACAGCACTATGTTGTCATCTACTTTTTGGGGTGAGGGAATTAGTGTGTTAGAATGTATTCTCTCCACATGTGGGGTTTTTATTTTTTTTTCCGCAGAAAGCACTTTGGACTGACACGCTCCTCTGCTCCAGCTGCAGTATTTTCCTTCTGCAATGACATGAATATTATTATCAAATGTGGTTCAAAGCATTACCGTGCTTCTGGTTGTGTCTTCTCCCAGCTGTCAACAACAATTAGATGAAAATTAAATATTTGTTTCCTGACAAAGCCAGTCACTCCGTATGCAGAAGACCTCAACAAAAAAATGTTTACATGATTTATAATTTGGAGTTTTGCACTCGGATCGACTTTCGTCTGGGTTCTTTACTCTAGACGCAGTGGAGTGCCTCTTAAGCCTTGTGTGATGAACTAGAGGTATTAACTTGAATTGCAATAGTGGTGTTTGCACATACGCCACTAGGGGCAGCAATATGCTGTTTTGAGTCCAGTGTGCTGCTGCTTTGTCTGTAGGACAGCTTCTCAAGGACATGTCACATAATAACCATGTCACATTTTTGTGCCATCTTTCACTTCTGTGTTTGCCTCTACCGACTGTTTTGTTATTTCGAATTCAATAACAGTTTTGTGTTCTACAAAATACAGCTTTTAAATGATGGGTGATTGTTATAAAACCTTTCTAGTATGTTTTGTGTGTGTTTATCTCAGGGTTGAATTTACAGATTTTCCATACAGTATGTTTTTTTTTCTCTCAATCTTTTTGTCTGTATCAATTGGAATGCAAGATTTACCAAAGCCTTTTTTCCTGGTCCAAACATTCTAACAAATCAATGTACCTGTCACTTTTTAATTAAATGGTTTTGGTTTAACAATAACGTGTAACCTTTTTTTAATTGTCAACCTTTTGTTTTTTATAGTCATCCTGCTCAGCTTTTGTAGCATCATAGTTCATTTAAATGTCCCAAAACTAAATGTTCAACATCCGACATATTAGTTTCATCAAAGTCAATATCCTAATTTGTGGTGGAGACATCTTTTAACTCATCACTTATGACTGTTTGCTACTTCCCCCCCAAAAAATACAATAAAAATCTAACACTACCAGTTAGCTAATGTTACTGGTAGTGGTATAAAACGTGTCTATAAAAGTATATTTTACACAATTACTAATTTTATTAAATAGAAATTGCCCTTGGTCTGAGGATTAGTCTGCCGTTTAGGCTGTCACCACTGTCTCGTACCCATACAGTGGGTACAGAAAGTATTCAGACCCCTTTAAATGTTTCACTCTTTCATTGCAATCATTTTCTAAAGTAAAATTTAAAAAATCATTTTATTTCTCATTAATGTACACTCGGCACTCCATCTTGACAGAAAAAAACAAATGTAGATTTTTGCAAATGTATTAAAAATAAAAAACTCAGAAATCACATGTCCATAAGTATTCAGACCATTTGCTCAATACTTTGTTGATGCACCTTTGGCAGCAAATACAGCCTCAAATCTTTTTAAACACGATGCCACAAGCTTGGCACACCTTTCTTTGGGCAGTTTCTCTCATTCCTCTTTGCTGCACCTCTCAAGCTCCATCGGGTTGGACGAGAAGTGTTGGTTTTCATCCAGGATGTCTCTGTTAAAAGTTCCATCAATCAATAAATAATAGTTTACCTGTATAGCCCTTAATCACAAATCTTTTAATGCTATACTTAAAGAGATCCGAAAATATGACGTTAGAGTAATCGAGACGAGACGTTACGAACGCATGAATAATGATCTCAGCGTCGCTGGTGGACAAAATGGGACGAATTTGAGCGATATTACGGAGATTAAAGAAGGCTGTTTTAGTAACCCAGTGTTTTTAAAACGGCCTAGCTCCACCAGATGGCGCTATTGAGCACTATACAGGCTCAAAATAATTGTGAATACAGTAATCTATACAATATTATTTTATCAAGCATAATATTTAATGATGAAGGCAATTTCGTTATAAACATTTGTGCATAATACAGAGGCTTTACTAAAGCCAAGCTCAATGGCCCAATTGAGCTCTTGTTTAAGTGATGAGCTACTAAAATCATTGTGCGCATGTCCAAAACTCTTCTCGGGGCTAAAGCCGAAATCATCCAATCAAAATATCCAAATGCAACACGTGACGTCAGGACGTAATCAACACGCTCAGTTTTGGCGGATAGCCATATGTAGCAGTAAGCTAGGTTGGTTTTTATCGGGAGCAAAAAGACAATAAGAATATGAGTAAAATAATAATAATATGAGTAAAGTAGATTCGTTGATAAAAAAATGTACATTTATCACTTTGCCACTTGAGCAAAAATTAGAAATAAAACGTTTGGGACCAGGAAGCTTGTGACATGGTGGTTGCTCAAGTGGAGGAAATATGTTCCAAGAGTGATCTCCTTATAGCAGCACACTTTTCAGTAAGCTTGGCAAATAATTTCCATGTGCTGAATTTGAAGCAGCAAATGAAATCTGGCCATTCGGAAATAAAGTTAAGATAGAAACTGAGATGAAGTCCCGGTTTAGTCACTCAGAGTTGCATGATGGCAACACTCTCTGCTTCAGGTGAGGTTTTTCAACAACCTACAGGATGTCTTATCTGAAACTGTCACTGCTCCAAATGATTATCACCAATAACCACAGCTGAGTCTGAGGTCACTTACAAGAAACACAATGGAGCAGCAGAGATGAAATGCTATGTTCCATCCATCCATCCATCCATCTTCTTCCGCTTATCCGAGGTCGGGTCGCGGGGGCAGCAGCCTAAGCAGGAAAGCCCAGACTTCTCTCTCCCCAGCCACTTCGTCCAGCTCCTCCCGGGGGATCCCGAGGCGTTCCCAGGCCAGCCGGGAGAGATAGTCTTCCCAACGTGTCCTGGGTCTTCCCCGTGGCCTCCTACCGGTCGGACGTGCCCGAAACACCTCCCGAGGGAGGCGTTCGGGTGGCATCCTGACCAGATGCCCGAACCACCTCATCTGGCTCCTCTCGATGTGGAGGAGCAGCGGCTTTACTTATTGAGCTCCTCACCCTATCTCTAAGGGAGAGCCCCGCCACCCGGCGGAGGAAACTCATTTTGGCTGCTTGTACCCGTGATCTTGTCCTTTCGGTCATGACCCAAAGCTCATGACCATAGGTGAGGATCGACCGGTAAATCGAGAGCTTTGCCTTCCGGCTCAGCTCCTTCTTCACCACAACGGATCGATACAGCGTCCTTATTACTGAAGACGCCGCACCGATCCACCTGTCGATCTCACGATCCACTCCCTCACTCGTGAACAAGACTCCGAGGTACTTGAACTCCTCCACTTGGGGCAAGATCTCCTCCCCAACCCGGAGATGGCACTCCACCCTTTTCCGGGCGAGAACCATGGACTCGGACTTGGAGGTGCTGATTCCCATCCCAGTTGCTTCACACTTGGCTGCGAACCGATCCAGTGAGAGCTGATGATCTTGGCCAGATGAAGCTATGTTGTCCATTAAAAATGAATTCATTCATGGATTATTGGACTTTGCCTGATGGGTTATTGACAAGTTTTCCTAGGTGAAAGGTCGACGTGCAACCTTTGTATTCAATAAATGAACACTGGTGAGTAGCATTTTTATTTTGAACCATTCAAAAGTTTTATTCATAGCCTTACAGTTTTTGTCCCACTTGCTTACACACAATTTTACTAACTATGTGTCTTTTTTCAAAAGGATTTACACAGTTTTCCAAACATAACATTCAATTTTCTTAATTCCTAGATTATTTGCAAAATGACACACTCTGGTCTAAACATATGCCCATTCATCAAAATAAAGCAAGCGTTTGTAAAAATGCAGTTTAATTGTCATCTCACTCACACAGACTTCAAATGATAAGAAACTATTGGAGTGAGTTACTCAGAACAGTGATAAATACAAAACACATTTGTGGAAAAACCCCTATTTTACTACAAGAAATCACATGTTTGGGGCATTTTTCCAGACCTATTTAGCATATGTGATGAATGATTACTGTAACTTGACAAAATAGATTGGCAAATCCATAGCAATCGTCATTGTTTACTTGGAAGTGGGCCTATACCAGGGGTCGGCAACCCAAAATGTTGAAAGAGCCATATTGGACCAAAAATACAAAAACAAATCTGTCTGGAGCCGCAAAAATACATACAGATAGTATGTCATGAGATATAAATGTAATTAAGAGGACTTAAAGGAAACCGAATGAACTCAAATATACCTACAAATGAGGCATAATGATGCAATATGTACATATAGCTAGCCTAAATAGCATGTTAGCATCGATTAGCTTGCAGTCATGCAGTGACCAAATATGTCTGATTAGCACTCCACACAAGTTAATAACATCAACAAAACTCACCTTTGTGCATTAATGCACCACGTTAAAAGTTTGGTGGACAAAATGAGACAGAAAAAGAAGTGGCATAAAACACGTCCTAGAAAGTCGGAGAAAGTTATACATGTAAACAAACTAAGGTGAGTTCAGGGACCGCCAAAATTAGTAGGACAAAACGGCGCTCGCCAAATACTCGAATCAGTGAAGCATGTTTAATATAAACAGTGTGCTTTATAACAATTAGGGAGGTTTGTGTCATGCTTGTCCTCCTACAGAAACCATATTAACACAAAAAATATATTTTTCCATTTTTCATACATTTTTGAAAAAGCTTCAGAGAGCCACTAGAGCGGTTGCCAAACCCCCGGCCTATACGCAAGGTACTAAAGAGAAAGTAAAAATATCCTGTAATCTTTTCAAGAACTGCTCAACAATGATGCCTCAAACTGAAAATATTTACTTTTACCACAGTCAGGTTAAGTAACATATCACAGTAGTCAACAATGATATGAAGTACACATTAAAATCTAAGACAAATAAAAAGGTTTGAAAAAAAATCTGGAGATAAACATTACAAATGGAAAAAACTGTATAGCTGTAGCACCCACTTGAAAGCTCCATTTTCAATGTATCACCTGTGTGTTTACACCTGGTGGATGCATACTTGCTGTAGCGGTAAAGTCCTATACTATTACTGCTACTGGTTGCCGAATATAACCGAAGCTAGTTTAGACGTGTGCAGCTGGCTAATAATTGATGTCCAGAATTGTGTCCATGTTTAACACACATATTTATTAATATACAGTCACGTAAATCAAACTCACTTGGTAACAAAAACGGAAAATAAACGGGAACAAACAAATCATAGCCTGGCACATTCAAAAACTGTTGCGCCTCCACTCAGCAACACCTGAGCAAGATCCCAGCCCCTCCCTAAGTAGACTGGCACTTGGCCTTGAGCCAACCCCTTTAATGACGTCATACATTTGACGGACAGAAACAGTAAATGGCTCTAACACACCAGCCCCTAATTGCTACTGGCGTGATGAACAGAGCAATTGAATTAAAAATAAATACATACAAATAGAGCCATAACACCAAAACAAAACCCTTTTTTTGGGGGGGTTTTCATGTTCCCTTTTGAAATAATGCAAATATTTTAGTCCATACCTTCACAAAGAAGGCATATCTTTGTTATTGGTCTTTCTTTTTTCATTTGTCCACTTTTGTCGCTCTTGTAGCAACGGTAAATACTCGCGAATACACCTTTTCCAAAAAAGGTCAGCGATATAGACTCTGCCTCCATCTTCTCTTTGAGTACAGATCCTTTTTTTCTTTCTGCTTCCAAACTTTGAGTCTTGCCTTTTCCATTTCACTATTTTCCTTCTCCTCGTGTTGCTGCTGGAGAAGTGTTTGCTCCAAGCCTCTTTGTCTTTCTAGCTCTAGAGCTCTCTCTCTGGCCAGAGCTTGCTCTCGCTCTTCCTGCTTTTTGGCCAAACCATGTTCTCTCCTGCCTCTCCTTTTCCAAAGCAAGTTTTTTCTCCCACTGCAAAGCTTTTCTTGCTCCTCTTTTTCAATGCGGAAGCTTTGAGTCCACTCATAGGACTTTTGGGCTGATCGTGTTCCGCCAATGCTCTGGTTGATAAGCGGTTCCTCCCACCTGTTAACGATGGTGTGGTTAACAGTAACTGTGGGGCTCCCATTATGCTGGTTGTTGCCTTGTATTGGCCCATTAATTACCCACCCCAGTAGGGTTCTGACAGCATAGGGTCCGTCTCCGTGGCTGTTAATCACCTCCCATGGTTCCATTAACTTGGAGGCGTTGGTACCAATTAACAGATCCACGTTGGCAGTTAGTCGAGGGATTTTGATGCCTTTGAGGTAAGGCCACTTATCTAGCTCTGCTTCACTGATCAGATGGTTAGTACCCACAGGCATCTGCCTTTGAGTGAACACATCAGGAAGCTCAAAAAACTTACTGCCAGCAAGATTAGAGATTTTCAGGCCATTTACAACACTGCTAGGGGTCGCCTTACTGTGCCCCATGGTGCGCAAGTGGACTCTTGTTCTTCGGCCTTCTGTATTCAGCCTGTTCAGTAGCTGTTCAGAACAGAAGGTCCCTGTGCTTCCTGGATCTAGGAAAGCGTATGTCTGGACTATCTTGCTGCCCTTTGAGCACTTCACTTGAACGGGCAGGATAGGTAAAATTCCATAGTTGCCAGCCCCTGTATGGCCACAAGTTGAAGATGTAGTGCAAATCTTTGCTTCTATTTTTGGCAGATGGCTATTTCCTCCACTTTCCAGATGCCTCCTGTGAATATGTAACACTTCGGGATGTGTCTTGTTGCAGTAAGAGCAAGTGATGCGCCTGTCGCAACTCTTGCTCAGGTGCCCTGTGCACAGGCAACCAAAACACAGGCCTTTTTCTTTTAAAAAGTCAAGCTTTTCCCTGTGCGCCTTCTTTCCCAGCATTGGACAGTGCTCCAATGCATGTTCTCTTTTACAATACAGACAGGAAATAGAGTTTGTCTTGGAGAAGTAGATGCCTCTGTTAACAAACTTATCCAGGTGTGGATCCGATTTAGGTTCAGTGGCAACTGCCACCTGAGTTGCGAAACTGCTTCTTCTGAACTGTGATTTTCTTTGATGCATAGGCTTGGGTTTGGTTATTGTTTTATTTTGAGGAATGTCCTGAATGTCACCAAAGACAGGATCTGAAGCAATTCTGACCTGCTGTTCAATAAATTTCACAATGTCTATGAAACAAGCACGTCGCTTTTGTGTGTCAACAATGTCAGCTGCTTTCCCTCTCCACTGGTCCCTTAATTTGTAAGGAAGCTTTTGTATGAGCATCTTCATGCTAGCTGGAATATTGAGCTCGTCCAAGTATTGCAGCTCTTCCATCGCATTGGAGCATTCTCGCAAGTAGAGTGCAAAAGCTTGGAGATTTTTTACATCCTCAGATTTAATGTTTGGCCAAACCATGATTTTGTCCAGGTAGGCTGCTGTTATTTTTGAAGGATTTCCGAAGTGTTCCCTTAGTAGGCGTTTTGCTGTAGCATAACCTCTCTCTGTAGGCATATAGAGGCAACTGCGCACCAAATCTCTCGGCTGTCCTTTAGTAAACTGCTCCAGATAATATAAGCAGTCACCACAATCATTGGTTTTTTCCTCCACACAATGCTCAAATGCTTTTATGAAAGCCTGAAACTGCAATGGGTCACCTTCAAAAACCGGAATGTGTCTGTGTGGAAGTAATTGGGAGGTTTGTGCTTGAACCAGGAGTGCCATCATTTCATTTTGCCTTTGTAATATAGTGTGGAATTCACCTGGTATTGTGTTATTGCCTTGAAATGATTGAGCTGCTTGAGGTAAATGTTGCCTTGATTGGTTTTCCACAGGATCCAAAGTTGATGAGCGAAGTGGTTTGTTTGGTTGAGGGTGTGAATGAACCTTGTTTGGGGCATTCTTGGCTGTGTGAAGCTCTGAAGGAGCAGCTTTAACAGACTGATGAAGTTGTTGTACAGGCTGTGCAGGCACTTTTCTCAGTTTTGTCCCTTGTCTATAATAGGACTCCATTCCATCAGACTTTTTGCTCCTGCCAGAAACACTGGCTTCCTGGAGGACAGACAATTTAGCATTGTGGGATGCTATTTTAGCATCCAACTCCATTTGCTCCTTTTTCCTCCTTATGGCCTCTGCTTGTTCCTCCTGTTCCCTCTTTAGAGCTGCTGCCTGCTCATCTTGTCTCCTCTTTAGAGCTGCTGCCTGCGCCTCCAATGCATGAATGTCTTTTAGAGCAATAGCACGGGCAATAAGTGCTGCCTTATCTGCCTCTGCTATTATGCGAGCAGAAGAAGTGGAAGACTTTTTGCTTTTGTTTGAGGATACGGAATTATTGAGCTTTGATAAGACATTGGATTGCACATTTGAAATGCTGTCGTGGGGTTGTACACTTTCATTTTCAACACCATCAACAGCAGAACCATCATTTATAACTTCATCATCATCATCATTGTCATCATCATCATTTTGAGAATACATCAACCTGTCAACCTTGTCAATAAAACCATCAAAATTCAACATTTTTGCTTTGTACCATATCTCATGTTTAGTACACTCATCATCTGGCAACAGAGACAACAAAGTTTTGTGCACTCTTCTGGTTTCATGATAAAAACCCATAAACCTGCTAAATTCCTCCCTTAGCTCATGTGAACGTGTTTCGTCATTTAACAGGGCAATGACCCCCTCTTTCAGCGTTGATAGTCTTTGCAACTTTGATTTTCTTTCCCCCTGCAAACTTTCAATTTTGTGACCTAGAGCTTTGGGTGTCATTTTTACCACACGTTTTTTCCCTTCAACCCCTTGCCCAACATTGTCACGTTCAGCCACATTGTCCTCCTGTGGCTGTTTATGTTCATCAGCGCACATCTGTGCTCCCTCCTCCTCCATTTGGAAAAGTCAAAGTTTTTCAACCCGCGCGCAAGTCAAGTCAAATAGTCACCAATGCATTGGATTTTTTCAATATTTGTGTGCACACATTTTAATAATGGCCGTTTTGCTTTTGTTTATGTCGGCGCGCCGCTAAAACATACCACACAGGTGTAGGACGGGCTCAACGCTGCTCCGCGTCCTCCTCCACGCACTGCACGCACGCGCGCTGCTTGGCTCGGTGGGATGATCTGCTGCTGCTGCTGCTGGCTGCTGTCCCCAATGAGCGACCCTGTAGCTCTCCAGTGGGACTCGTAGCTGCCGATGCAGAGCTTGATTGCAGAAGGTCTCCGCCGCTTCGCCGATCAGTTTCCTCCGCCGCCGATCACCAAACAAACGCTGACAGCGGCCCGTGCGTTCCTCTTCCAAAACGAGCCTCGTAGCTTGTTGCTTCCTAATAAACAACTCGCGTTCCGATGAGGAAGTTTTTGACTAAGTGTAGCGGTAAAGTCCTATACTATTACTGCTACTGGTTGCCGAATATAACCGAAGCTAGTTTAGACGTGTGCAGCTGGCTAATAATTGATGTCCAGAATTGTGTCCATGTTTAACACACATATTTATTAATATACAGTCACGTAAATCAAACTCACTTGGTAACAAAAACGGAAAATAAACGGGAACAAACAAATCATAGCCTGGCACATTCAAAAACTGTTGCGCCTCCACTCAGCAACACCTGAGCAAGATCCCAGCCCCTCCCTAAGTAGACTGGCACTTGGCCTTGAGCCAACCCCTTTAATGACGTCATACATTTGACGGACAGAAACAGTAAATGGCTCTAACACTTGCCAACCCTCCTGGATTTTCCGGGAGACTCCCGAATTCAGCGCCTCTCCCGAAAACCTCCCGGGACAAATTCTCTCCCGAAAATCTCCCGAAATTCAGGCGGAGCTGGAAGCCACGCCCCCTCCAGCTCCATGCGGACCTGAGTGACGTATCAACAGCCTGTATTCACGTCCGCTTTCCCACAATATAAACAGCGTGCCTGCCCAAACACGTTATAACTGTAGAATGATCGAGGGCGAGTTCTTGGTTTCTTATGTGGGTTTATTGTTAGGAAGTTTCATTAACGTCCTCCCAGTGCGGCAACAACACACAACAACAGCAGTCATGTTTTATTCTACCGTAAAGCAGTTCGTCTGCCGTAAAAAGCAATGTTGTTGTAATATATTGAGTTGGAGGCAATAGCCAGGCGAGGTGATGAAGTACGTCTCTTTACTGTAGACTTCAGAACAGACTCACACACTTGACGTCAGGTGCGCAACACCACGTAAATCGTTGGCCAACCAAAAACTAACCCCAGTACGTTATAGCCAACATTCACCAGGAGATGGCAACAGACAAACATAGATCACTCTATTACATTCCTACAAAACTGTACTTAAGCCACATTCTTTTTTTTTTTTTAGTACTGAACTCTTAACCCTCATTTGTAAACAATAACATGCTTATTATACAAACAGTATTTGTACACCTTTAACACAGAATTTTATACTGTCTTCAGAGATTCAGTTTTTTTGGTGGTACTTGAAACCTTTCTGGGTACCTGCGAAAGGGTGTTCAGCATGGTTAGAAAAATAGTGACAGAGAATAGAACAAGGATGGACAATTCAACCCTTAACAATGAGTAGATGAGTGTTATGTGTGTGTATATGTGTAAATAAATGAACACTGAAATTCAAGTATTTATTTTTTATACATATATATATATATATATATATATATATATATATATATATATATATATATATATATATATATGTATATAATAAAATAAATATATATATAGCTAGAATTCACTGAAAGTCAAGTATTTCTTATATATATATATATATATATATATATACATATATATATATATATATATATATATATAAGAAATAGTATTTCTTATATATATATATATATATATATATATATATATATATATAAGAAATAGTATTTCTTATATATATATATATATATATATATATATATATATATATATATATATATCTTATATATATATATATATATATATATATATAAGAAATACTTGATTTGGTGAATTCTAGCTGTAAATATACTCCTCCCCTCTTAACCACGCCCCCAACCACGCCCCCGTCCCACCCCGACCACGTCCCCACTCCCCACCCCCCACCTCCTGAAATCGGAGGTCTCAAGGTTGGCAAGTATGGGTGGATGTGATTATCCAATGTGTTCAGTTGTGTGGTTGTTGGCAAGCCTGCCCTTTGGATTGACCAGGAAGTAACTTCACCATCCTTATCTTTGTGTAAGGTGTAAAGATGTGTGTATCACAATCCTAATGTGTGTGTAAAGTGTGAAAATGTGTGTATCACAATCGTTATCTGTGTGCAAGATGGGAAAGTGTGTGTAAAGAAAGCATTGTTTGTAATATTTTGCAAAAAATGTGAAGCAGAGTCTATGCCTAATATTAGGCAAATCTGCAAAGTGGTTTTGTTTACTGTGTGTAGACTTTTGTTAACTGTGTGAAAATGTAAAATTTAGTGTGTAAGAAATTGGAAAAAACAAATTTGTAAGGCTATGAATAAAAATGGATGGTGGTCTTGAATTTAATTAGAATGTATTGTGTAGGCTTTGCTGCTTGTGGATGTGCCCACTCTTGTCCCTCACTCAACTTTTCATGGCACTGGTAACTAGAGATGCGCGGTTTGCGGGCACAACCGCGGAGTCCGCGGATTATCCGCGGATCGGGCGGATGAAATTTAAAAAAATTAGATTTTATCCGCGGGTCGGGTCGGGTCGGGTCGGGTCGGGCGGTTGAAATAAAAAAAAATTAGATTTTAAATAGATTCAGGCGGGTGGCAGTTAAACCAATTCGGAAATATATATACATAGTTAAATGTTGTTACCCACATACGAAAAACGAGCAGGCACCTGCTGCATATGCCACAACAGAAGAAAGAAAAAAAAAAGAGATGGACACTTTTACGGAGCGGAAAAGGGACGCCTCGCCGGGGTCCGGGACCGAGGCTCCTTCCCCCGAGAGGGTCCCACCGGGAGCCGTAGCTGAGGCGATCCGCGAGAAGGGCCCGACGCACGTCCAGGGTCACCACCGCGCCCACCGCACCGACACCCCGCCTCGTCCGCCTTCGCCGCGGCCGGCGTCACGCGCAGCAGGTAAGCAGCTTACCTGCACGCCACCCCCGTGGCCGGGGGCTCGTAACAGGGGTCACTCCGCGCGCTCCGCCCGCGCAGCTTACCTGCCCGCCACCCCTGTTGCCGGGGGCGCGTAACAGGGGTCACTCCGCGCGCAGTGCGTTCACGAAAGGGATGGGGCTCACCCTGGTTGATATAGACAGCAGAACGGTGGCCATGGAAGTTGGAAATGCTAAGGAGTGTGTAACAACCCACCTGCCGAATCAACTAGCCCTGAAAATGGATGGCGCTGGAGCGTCGGGCCCATACCCGGCCGTCGCCGGCAGCGAGACGCGCTTGGAGGTGCGCTCAGCGCGGCTCCCATATGATTGCGCACTGGTGTGTGTCTGGGTCGTGACAGCGTGGCACGCGAATGTCTGTGCTGCATTGGATCAGTCTCCTTTCTTTAACAGGCAAAAGCTTTATAACCTCACTAATGCCTTGCATCGTCTATATTAGATATATAACAACGGGCGGGTGCGGGCGGGTGCGGTTCTGATCAAATGTTAGAAACGGGTGGATGGCGGATGGTTGACGACTTTCTGATGCGGTTGCGGATGAAATAATTGCCTATCCGCGCATCTCTACTGGTAACACTCTTAATGTGTGACTCAAACGAGAGAGTTGAGTCCAAGATAATACCGAGATTCTTTACAGAGTCGCTTTGTGTAATTGTTTGGTTGTCAAATGTTAAGGTGGTGTTATTAAATAGATGCCGGTGTCGAGCAGAACGGATAATCAGCATTTCCATTTTCTTAGAGTTAATATGCAAAAAGTTGCTGGACATCCATTGCTGGCATGTTGGTCAGCATGTAATAATAATAATAATGGATTCGATTTTATATCGCGCTTTTTTATTATTAGATACTCAAAGCGCTCACAGAGAAGTGGGAACCCATCATTCATTTATACCTGGTGTTGGTAAGCTACTGTACATTTGTAGCCACAGCTGCTCTGGGGTAGACTGACGGAAGTGAGGTTGCCAGTTTGTGCCTACGGCCCCTCCGACCACCACCTATCATTCATTCACCAGTGTGAGCGGCACCGGGGGCAAGGGTGAAGTGTCCTGCCAAGGACACAACGGCAGCGATTTGGATGTCAAGAGGCGGGGAGCGAACCTGCAACCTTCAGGTTTCTGGCACGGCCGCTCTACCCACTACGACATACCTCCCTTTGCTTTAGGGGCATGTAGAGTTGGGAGTCATCAGCATAACAGTGAAAGCTAACACCGTATTTGCATATGATGTCACCTAGCGGCAGCATGTAAATACTAAAGAGTGCAGGGCCAAGAACTGAACCCTGTGGAACTCCGCACGTTACCTTAACATACTCCGTTGTTATGAGAGACGCACTGCATCCTGTAAGTAAGACATGGGGGTAAACCAATAAAAGGCCAAGTCTGACATACCAACATGTGTTTTGATACATTCTTATAGAATGTTATGATCGACGGTATCGAAAGCAGCGCTAAGATCAAGTAGCAGCAACATGGATGACGCATCAGAATCCATAGTTAGCAATAGATCATTAGTCACTTTTGCGAGGGCTGTCTCCGTAGAGGGATTTGCCCTGAAACCGGACTGAAAGGGTTCACAGAGATTGTTAGACGCAAAGTGTTCATTTAGCTGCTGTTGTGCAACAATTTTTTCAAGGATTTTCGAGATAAAGGGAAGGTGGGACACCGGCCGATAGTTTACCATGAGGTCAGAATCAAGATTAGGCCTTTTGAGCAGAGGATGAATAAACACTTTTTTGAATGCCAGGGCAACAATGCCAGAGGAAAGGGATACGTTTATAATATTTAGCACTGATGGTACTCAACTCCTTGATAAGTTTCCCAGGAAGTGGGTCAAGTAAACATGTTGTTTGTTTTGTCCCATTTACAAGTCACAGATGTTCATCTAATGGTATTTCTTAAAAAAGAGAGATTATTTTGGATGGCAATATCCGTCGTACATACATTCGTATCTGTGTTAATAGAACCAATTGGAGCTGGGATGCGTTATCTTTAATCTCCTTTGTAATGAGTTCAATTTTCTTATTAAAGAAATTCATAAAATCATCTGCCGAGTGGGTGGAGCGACTGGGAGGAGTCCTTTGTTGGGTTAGCAATGCTATTGTACTGAACAAATATTTAGGATTGTTTTTATTGAGGTGGATGAGAATGGAGTAGTAATTGGTTTTAGCTAAGGTAAGCGCGTGTTTACAAATTATTAAACTATCACTCCATGCTTGATAGAAAACCTCAAGTTTAGTCGCACACCGTTTGCCATCCAGCTTGCTACATGATAGTTTAAGAGCTCTGGTTTTTTTAGGGGCCTTTTTTTAGGGGCCTTTTTTAGCTTCAGTGGTGCTATACCATCAACGTTGTTGCACAGGGCATCGTTAAAGTTTTCAGTGAGGTTATCATTTAATAAATTAAGAACTCTCCGATCCATCTTTTTTTTTTAGCTTTTTAAAAACACTTTGGTAAGTTTAAAAAATATAGAGTTTTACTTGTTTATTTCATGTATGAACACAGGGCTAAAGTCAGGACATTGTTAAAAATGCAGTAATAAATACTTCTGTATACATTTCAAGTGTTTATTATCGATAATATAATACAAATAATAGAATACGGACACATATTTTCTTATGATAAATGGGTTATTTTAATATATTTCAACTATGTATACTGTATGTTTTAATCATTAAAAATAATATAATATAAAAACAGCCTGCCCCCTTTACTGCCATCTTAAAGTCTCACTTTTCACCACCTCAATAATTGTGCCCTGGACATTGTATTGCTGCAACACTCTTCAGACATCTGACTGTTCCCACCCTCACCCCCATCTTCTTTACGATGCCAATGAAAACTATTGTCATCCTGCACATTAATGCAGTTTCTGTGCCGCTAGAAAAGGCTCAAACAAAATCTTGTTGATAGATGTAAGCACAAGTTAACACTTGCAGGGCATTACTGCCTGACGCACCTCCGACAGTGCCATGTGGTGCTGGCTGCAGGGTCATCAGCCGGGAGCCACCTTTCACGGATGTTTCGCTCCTTTAATCCCGGAACATCTCTGGGTGGTGGAGCAGCGACAGGGACGTCTCCCTTCCGCCCCCTGCAGCCAGCTGAAGGATCCATACTGTACCCACATTCTAACCCCGGTATTATTGCTGTTGTGTATATGGAATGAGTCCCAAGGGACTATGCATGGCAGGGACGTCCATCTCCCTGAGTCAAGTGTGGGCCTCACCGCATACCATAACATGGCAGCAGGGAAGTCTCCCTACTGCCCCCTGTCTACGCGCCTTGCTTTCCCCACGCCTTATCGTTTCTTCTGAGCCACAACCAGAAGCTCCCTTGTTCTGCCTCCTCTGCCAGGGCTTTGAGGGCCTTCTTTAGATTGGAGCCTTTAATCCCGAGGGACTTTAGGAGCCGCTGGGTGGACGCTCCAGTGTAGCCTCTACAGAACAACTTCTACTGGATAGGTGAAGGGCCTCCATCCTGCTTGTGCACACTCACTTGCCAGCTCTAAGTATTTGTCCCTCTTTCTTTCAAAGGCAGCCTCCATTCCCTCTTCCCATGGTACCGTTAATTCTACCATGATGACAGTTTTAGTAGTAAAAATAATATAATATAAAAACAGCCTGCCCCCTTTACTGCCATCTTAAAGTCTCACTTTTCACCACCTCAATAATTGTGCCCTGGACATTGTATTGCTGCAACACTCTTCAGACATCTGACTGTTCCCACCCTCACCCCCATCTTCTTTACGATGCCAATGAAAACTATTGTCATCCTGCTCATTAATGCAGTTTCTGTGCCGCTAGAAAAGGCTCAAACAAAATCTTGTTGATATGTATGTGGGTTATTATGACAGTGACAATAAAGGAATTGATTGATTGAATTAATTAATTAATCATTCAGTAATCAAACATATTTATACACTGAATGTATACATTGTGTTAAACATACTTGGCCAATAAATTTGATTCTCATCGTGATCCATATATTATCAGAGTTTTGGGCCACTTTGTGTAATCTAAAGACAAAACTCCATATTTTTAAACAATGTTAGCAGTAGGCCTTTTCTTATTTTATATGTATTATTTTACTATATTTCAACTATATATATATTGTATGTATTAATGATTAAAAGCAATATAATTGTAAAAAATATATATTTATTAATCATTAAGTAATTAAACGTATTTGTCCAAAGAATGTATACTATATCCGCTTATTATCAGACTTTTGAGCCACTTTGTATAATGTATAAGCAAACATGTATATTTGAAAAAGAATACACTGAATGCAGTAGGCCCTCATATTATGGACGGTGAAATGGGACAAAATTAAATAAATAAAAACATCGTTAAATAATTACTTAAAAGTGTCTCTAATTAATTATAAATGGATTTGAATACATGAATATCATTCATTTGATCATATAAAAGTGGATTACATTTTTTAATCATAGAAATATACTTTTTAGTATTTAATTCCTTGTTTAATAATTTAATTAATTACTACTTTCATTATTAAATATTTTTTCAGGATTTAATTATTTCATAATTTAAGGATTTAGTTCATTGTTATATGAATGAGTGTTCATGAAATAAATAATTAAATAATTACATTTTCTAATAATGAATCAAATAATGAATCAAATAATAAATATTGAAATCAGTAGTTAACAAATGATTAATTAACGAATTAAATGAGTAAATAAGTCTTTTTTTTAACAATAAAGTCATAATGGCCCATTAAATAACATATGTATGTATTTAATTACAATTATAATTAATGAATGACTCATTTAAAGGTGCTGTTTGTAACATTCACACAGATGCCTAGAGGGCTCCAACTTTCCAATGTATTTTACACAGTACATCCCGCCCTCTCACGGCTTCTCGTACGTAATGACGTAATTGCATACGTACGTAATACATGCATGCACATTAGCTTATAATAGCAATTTCGACAGCTAGCGTTAGCTGTCATTGAATGTATATTCTATCATAACAACAACATGACTGCAAATTGTTTGTTGCTTGTCTTGCACTGCTTTTGTAAGTTTGCACACACTCCCTTCGTGTTGACGAGACTGTGTGAGTGACAGCCGAAAACACCAATCAGTGAAATTTTTATTACGTAGACTTTGTAATTGTGAAAAATATAGACAATTTTCAAACAAATGTGTTCTGTTAAAACACTGATGGTAACATAAGCTAGCTGGTGGAATTCTTGTTAAAATGTTGCTTTAAAAAATGGAACTGTGAGGAAGTTGCAAACAGCACCTTTAAGTAATTATTTTTAAAAAATATTTCTTGAATGTATGATAAGGAATGTATAATAATGTGTGTATATGTATATGTGTATATATATATATATATATATATATATATATATATATATATATATATATATATATATATATATATATATATATATATATGTATATGTATATATATATATATATATATATATATATATATATAGGCCTCAAATTTTAACATTTTAAGGGCAAGGCAAGTGTTGCCTTAAAGGAGGGCTCATATTTTAGGGCACCAAGGCAAGTTGGAAGGGCACCAAGGCAAACATTATTTTCTTTCGAGGCAGGGCCTCCAAAGCATGCGTGCATATATATATATATATATATATATATATATATATATATATATATATATATATATGTGTATGTATATATATATATATATATATATATATATATATATATATATATATATATATATATATATATATATATATATATATATATGTGTATGTATATATATATATATATATATATATATATATATATAAAGTCGAGGTTTCTGTGGTTTATACGTTATACAGTGTTCAATACCAGGGTAGAGCGGAATATACGTTAGGTCAGGAAATTTCATTGAAGTGAGACACTTCAATAAAATTCCCTGAAGAGCAGAGAAACCTGCGAAACAGGCTTGTAGGGATGAAATAGCCTCTGTGTTATTACGCCCAAAATGGCTGCACCCATGTTGTTTACATTGATTAACGTTAATTATGCGATGTCTTAAACAGTTGAAAATGTACGGGAAAAAAAGTATTTTTACAAATTTATTCGACAAAACAATTACGTTACAATTGTCCATTAACAAGTAAAAAGTCAAGGGCGGACACGGCATGTTCTTGCCAACGATGCGGGTCAATTTTTTAGGGCATTATATATATATATATATATATATATATATATATATATATATATATATATCCATCCATTTTCTACCGCTTATTCCCTTCGGGGTCACGGGGGGCACTGGAGCCTATCTCAGTCGCAGGGCCAACACAGATATATATATATATATATATATATATATATATATATATATATATATATATATATAGTATGTAATATTCAACCAACTGTAGGCTACTGCCCTTTACCATAAAACTAAAGGCCTTGATATAAAAAAAATAGTAATCACAAGATGATTTTTATCAACAAGAATTCTCATTTTATTGACTAAATGTGGGGTTTACAGGAAGACAAAACCAAGTTTGAATGCTTGTGGCCAACTAGTCACTAAAACTACACAACAACGATGATGCTGGGAAATGTGTCACTGGACAGAAAGACACCCAAACTCTACTACAACAAGCATGAGAATGATGATGAGAAGATGTTATGTTGTCGGCAAATACAAGTCGAGAATAAAGAAGGGATCTATTATTGTTCAGTTCTGCCGTAAATGCTTCCAAAGGTGGTCTTGAAGTAAAAACAGAAGAAATAACATACAGTCTATATACTGTTGCTACACTACCGTACAATTTTGTCAGTATCCACAACAATATGACAAAGTGTGGGGAGTAAAACTAGGCAATAAACTGCAACTCACTAATGTCTGGATCTGGATAAAGGTGCAGAATCCTTATGATGTAATTCTGTGTCTTTTTATGTTTTGTAATTTACGTACAGATGAATTAGTCTGTTCAATTCATATCTGAGAAGTTGAGCAGGATAGTTTAAGAATTGTTGGGTGGAAGTCTGTGAAATTAATCTCATTACCTCCGCCAAGGACACACTCCAAATAAATAGCTAATAAATCACATTAACAATCAATCAGTCATCAATTAACATTGATTAGAACAATTTAGGGATCACTCCACTTCAGTACGTAATCCTTCAATAAAGAGTTCAAACAAGGGTGAGAAAAAATATTTGATCAAATAAAAATAAAATATCTGTTTCTAAATGATGCCGTGTATGTTTTTGGTGTCAAAAACTTCTCTGTGTCTCCTCCTACAGTATATTGCAGGAATCTTACATTCAAGTATACGCAGGCTATTGAACTGCTAGCCTGGGGGCAAAATCCGGCTCAGGAAAGACACCAGACTGGCCCCTGAGTTCAGTTTAAATTTGGGCGACAAACGTTTTTGCAGCAAATTCCTAAAAACAGCAGAGTGTTCCTGTTGTGTAGAGGAACTTTGACCACTGTAACACTTTGGCACATCTTTGTATTGACATCACCCAGCAGGCACAGAACATTGATACAACCTTGATTCTACATACATGTCCTTTAAAACTGACTTTGAAACAACGTTGCAAAATAGTGGTATTTGTAAATTGAGACAACGTTGATGTCTTAACGTTGGATCCACGTTGCTGGTTGGAAAATGACCAAATTTCAACAGTCAAATCAATGTCGCAACCTGACATTGAATAAACATTGTCAAAAAGTATCTTGTTTCAACGTTGGAGTTGTGTTGTCTAACATTGGTTGGGAAATGACCAAATTTCAATGGTCAAATCAACGTCGGAACCCAACATTGATTAAACGTCGTCAAAAAGCATGTTGTTTCAACGTTAGGTTTGAGTTGCTCAACGTCAGGACCTAATTCAACAAGTTCTCAACGTTGTTTTAATGTCTTGTGCCTGCTGGGCAAACCTTGCTGGCAAACATGGAAACATGGGTCCACACTTATGATTTACATAACTGAGGCGTTCCTCAAGGCACCCCTTTAAGTTCTCTACTTTTTGGCAGTTACACACTTTTTCCGTAACTAAGGTGTTGCTGTAGCTTGTTTACGTCACATGCAGTCAGTAGTCGTTTGTTCAACTTCTTTATAATACCAGTGGTGTTCCTCAAGGTTCAGTTCAAAAACTTGTGAGAGACTCACATTTTTGCAGCGGCTTCTTAAAAACACTAGAGTGTTGTCATAGAGATGATCTTTGATTAGCTTTTTTGCAGAAGGTTCTTAAAAACTGCAACTCTGAGAAAATAAATAGACCAAAATCAAATGTCTACTGTAGAGGACGCTGGTTCTCCAGCCCGGAATATACGAAACAAGACTAATAGTCACGTTCCCTAACTTTCTGCAAATGTGGCCCCCAAAACAATTTAGTTCAATATTCCTGATCTATAGGTAAACTAAAACTGACTCCAGTGAGGATTGTTATGCCTCGGTGGAAGTTTGTTCTTGGTATTGTTGCTGCATAGTGATACTTTATTACTGTTTGTACTATTATTTGTTAGGGATGACTTTTACTTTATTATAATTTCCTACCTTTCCAATGAGCACCGTCGCTACTCGTTTGTTTTTTGTTTCGACTGCCAAAAGTCACGATGAGTATACCAATGCCCCGCCACATTCGATCCGAGGAAGAAGAAGGCAACAAATTGTGTGACTGGTTCTTTTGTGCGGGACATCAATGGAAACAGGAAGTGACAGTGCTTCCCAACATGTTGCTGGTTGTGCTGGAAGAGGCTGGTAGCAATTAGGTGAAGAAAAGGACTTGAAGTACTTTATGTTGCAGGTATAGTTTGTATAGTAAGGCAACATACAAAACCCCAAACCAGTGAAGTTGGCACATTGTGTAAATCGTAAATAAAAACAAAATACAATGATTTGCAAATCCTTTTCATCTTATATTCAATTGAATAGACTGCAAAGACAAAATATTTAATGTTCGAACTGAGAAACTTAATTTTTTTTGCAAATAATCATTAACTTAGAATTTAATGGCAGCAACACATTGCAAAAAAGTTGGCACAGGGGCATTTTTACCACTGTGTTACATGGCCTTTCCTTTTAACAACACTCATTAAACGTTTGGGAACTGAGGAGACCAATTTTTGAAGCTTTTCAGGTAGAATTATTTCCCATTCTTGCTTGATGTACATCTTAAGTTGTTCAACAGTCCGGGGTCTCCGTTGTGGTATTTTACACTTCATAATGCACCACACATTTTCAATGAGAGACAGGTCTGGACTACAGGCAGGCCAGTCTAGTACCCGCACTCTTTTACTATGAGGCCACGCTGTTGTAACACGTGCAGAATGTGGCTTGGCATTGTCTTGTTGAAATAAGCAGGGGCGTCCATGAAAAATATGTTGCTTGGATGGCAACATATGTTGCTCCAAAACCTGTATGTACATTTCAGCATTAATGGTGCCTTCACAGATGTATAAGTTACCCATGTCTTGGGCACTAATACACCCCCATACCATCACAGATGATGGCTTTTGAACTTTGCGCCTATAACAATCCGGATAGTTCTTTTCGTCTTTGATCCGGAGGACACAGTGTCCACAGTTTCCAAAAACAATTTGAAATGTGGACTCGTCAGACCACAGAACTCTTTTCCACTTTGCATCAGTCAATCTTAGATGAGCTCGGGCCCAGCAAAGTGGTTTCTGGGTGTTGTTGATAAATGGCTTTGGCTTTGTATAGTAGAGTTTTGAGTTGCACTTACAGATGTAGAGAAGAACTGTAGTTACTAACAGTAGATTTCTGAAGTGTTCCTGAGCCCATGTTGTGATATCCTTTACACACTGATGTCGCTTTTTGATGCAGTACCACCAGAGGGATTGAAGGTCACGGGCATTCAATGTTGGTTTTCAGTCTTGCCGCTTAGGTGCAGTGATTTCTCCAGATTCTCTGAACCATTTGATGATATTACGGACCGTAGATGGTGAAATCCCTAAATTCCTTGCAATAGCTCGCAGAGAAATGTTGTTCTTAAACTGTTCGACAATTTGCTCACGCATTTGTTCACAATGTGGTGACCCGAGGGCGAGCCCCGTCCTTGTTTGTGAATGACTGAGCATTTCATGGAAGCACCTGTGGGATGTTCCAAATAAGTGTTTGATGAGCATTCCTTAACTTTCTCAGTCTTTTTGCCACTTGTGCCAGCTTTTTTAAAACTTGTTGCAGGCCTCAAGTTCCAAATGAGCTAATATTTGCAAAAAATAACAAAGTGTACCAGTTCAAACGTTAAATATCTTGTCTTTGCAGTCTATTCAATTAAATACAGGTTGAAAAGGATTAGCTAATCATTGTATACTGTTTTTATTTACGATTTACACAACGTGCCATCTTCACTGGTTTTGTGTTTTGTAAATACACATATTTTTATCTTCTACACTGAGTGCATTTTATGTCATAATAGATCCAATGGGCATTATCGTACCAGAAGATTAAAATGATCATATTTCTGGAAAATTCTGCTCGATTAAAACATTACCACAGGTGGTGTGCAGTACATTTATTAATAATCTTTACCTTTAGATCAATGTAATGGTGAAATTATCGTCCAGTATGGAATTATCGATCATACAAAGGGTGAAATTATTATTAACTATCTGGCATCACTGATGACTTTGTACAAGACTTGGTCAGTATCATCCTTGTTTACACTTGAAAAGAAAGCACTAATTGAATTAAAATTGTTTATTTTAGATGGAGGACTCCTTCTGGAACACAAAGATGAGGTGAAAGCTGTTGTTGTGCATGATGCTGGTAGTTGGAGGACCAGGACGATGAGGTAATACTCTTCTTCACGGTGATCACGTGAGCAGTAAAAAGCAACAACAAGCGTCCCGAGGAGAACAGTGCGACTTCAGTGTCGGCGTCACGACCCGTGTCCTTTTGTTCCCAGTCCGATGAGGTCAGAGATTGTCACAAGATGGAGTCGTTTTGCATACTGGCTGATTTGAGAGCAGCTGTTAACAATGGTTGGATTCAAGCGTGTTCATGAGGAGGCCGGAGCCTCCCGAGATACGTAATGACGTGTTTGTGTTCACGGAGCTGCTCTTCTCGATTATCTTGAGCGTTCGCACACAAAGATTCATGCAGACTTATGTGGGCTCATTCCATTTTTTTTCTTTGAATTAGAGACTTTCTTGCTCCTACAATCCTTAAATTCCCTACCTTATGAGCTCTTATCAAGTCATGCATTGCTTTTTTTCCTTCCACTTCCTGAAGGCAGTGACATGAATACACAACATTAATACAAATACACTAAAACGCACTGGATGGAAACTTCTTTTTTTTTTTTTTAGCCCTAAAATATCTCAAGAGATCATTGTGAACGGCCCTCTTGGATATAACGCGAGTACTTGTGCTACGTCAAAAAGATTCCACATCACAACATTGGACATTTTTTTTAGTGTGTACAGCTGTTTGAACTACTCATGCATGTTTTTTTTTCGGGGGGAGGCGACAGTGTTGCAAGGTTGAATTCTGAATACAAATGATGCTGTTTGTCGTGTTTTTTGGCCAACGAGTATAAAAGAGTGTGGCGTGGACGTGTTAAACACCTTTGAAGGATGACGTGAGGTCACAGGTTCACAGCAGGTTGAAATATTGTGACTGAGAAATCATCGTCCTGAATGTGTTACGTAAAAGAGCAGGTGTTACAACTTCTATAAAAAATAAGCCATGGAATATGAAACAGAGTGAGACATCTTCCACAGCACTGCTCCATCCTTCAAATTGTCATCAAAGTACAACGCAAGGGGGGTTGCCAGTTCAACTCCCAGAAGATGTCATGCTCCATCCCTTTTTTTCTTTTTTGCATTTTCGAAGTATTGCTTTAGGAACAACATTTTGGTCTTCTCTTATTGTACTTTCTCCCACGGTGCATCCCCCGTCCTGTGGGTGCGCTCGTCTTTCTCCGTGCATGCACATCTGGTGGTGGTCGGATGGGCGGTAGAAGAAGATGA
The DNA here is from genome assembly GCF_033978685.3 of Nerophis lumbriciformis. Lineage (NCBI taxonomy): Eukaryota > Metazoa > Chordata > Actinopteri > Syngnathiformes > Syngnathidae > Nerophis > Nerophis lumbriciformis. The sequence continues at coordinate 17,707,861 of NC_084558.2, read as the reverse complement.
AGAAGAAGAAGAAGAAGAAGAAGAAGAGCACACCGGTGAGACAAGATTAACGTAGAAAATGTCGACAAGGTGCTCAGACGCAAATCTCGATGGGCGTGGCCACCAGCATGCGGCCTCCCGGCGAGCTGTTTTCCCGCGGCATCCGCTCGTAGCTGTTGGTGGACGACACCGAGCTGTTGGTGGACACCGACACGAAATGGTGGCCGCCGCCGAGTTCCATCATGCCGCCCTTAGGCCCGCCCCCACTCCCCCGCTCCACAGCCACTGGGGACACGAGAGACAGCGGGGAAAGAGGAGACAGAGTCTGCTGCTTCATCCGCTCCACCAGGAGCTCCTCGTCTTCCTCCCCAGACGAAGACGAGGAAATAATGTCGTTCACCTCCCCTCGTGCATTACTGCCTCCGACGACCCTTTCCCCGGCGCCGCCTGCACAGTTGTTGTTGTTGTTCTCCCCGTCCAGCATCCACGAGTGGCTGAAGTATCCGAACACCTCCTTGACGGAGCAACGGCGGTCCTGCTCCACCGAGAGCAGGCGGCGGAACATGCGGAGGGCCTGCTCGGTGAAACGTCTCCACTGGGAAGGCACCGTGTTCGTCCTTCTCTTCTGCCAGCGGATGAACTCCTGGTAGAAGGAGTCGGAGGCCAGCGCCTTCTCCCACGGGAAGTTACCGGTCAGCATGCAGAAGAGAAGCACGCCAAAGGCCCACACGTCGGTGCTGTAGTCCACGCAGAAGCCCTCGTGGCGAGACACGTCGCACAGCTCGGGAGCCGTGTACGGGATTGTGCCGCTCACCTAAGAGAGGAGGGAATACTCATCAAGCAAGCATGAAGAATACTCCGAAGCAGGGGTGTCCAAACCTTTTCCACTGAGCGCTGCTCCATAAAAAGTGAAAGGATGCAGGGGCCATTTTTGATATCTTACATTTTCAAAGACAATACAATTTTGTACACAAATTTCCTCGAAGAAAAACACAGCTTGCATGTTAGCTTCGTGTTATTAGCAGAGAATGTTAATATCGGACAGATAATTATCATTATTTATGACGTCACACAGAAAAATAGGGGTGACAAAAAAAAAAATCGGTTTTTGAATGAATCGCGATTCTTATTTGTAACGATTCGTAATCGATCAAGGCAAATCATATTGTTGATGCACATGATCATATCTGCTTTACAGACCTATTTTAGAAGTGTGGGATACTTCTCTTGTTGCCTTATTTTTATTGGACTTTATTACATTTTTTAAGTAGAATTTTTTAAAACAAAACTAGTTTTCATTTAAGTATAAACTGCACAGGCGCTTACCAAACACAGACCGGTTTCGACAAGGTCTTTGTCAGTGTGCAATTTTTTAACAGGAAGTGATGCACTTAAATAGTCACAGCTGTGGTCAATTGACATAATAAATGAAGTGCACTAGGGCTGCAGCTAACGATTATTTTTCTATCGATTAATCTATAGATTATTTTTTTCGATTAATCGGTTAATCTATAGATTATTTTTTTCGATTAATCTATAGATTATTTTTCCTTTTACCGATTTTTTTTTTTATTTAAAATGAAGAGGAAAAAATAAATGTAGGCCAGTTTTTTCAAAAGGCATGGCTTTTATTTACAAAAAAAAAAGTATGGCCACTATGTCAACATTGACAACAACATGACAAAATATTCTGTAACAATGTAAACATTTAAAACTTTTAACATTTAACAAAATTAAAAGTAGCTTATTTGCTTTTTAATGTGCAAATATAAAAGTAAACATCCAGTGCAAATCTTAATATTCTGGAATAGTATAAGCATTTAAAAAGTAAAAGTATTGCTTATTTTGCTTTAAAATGTGCAAAAATAAAGATAAACATCCAATACAAAAAAGTGCAAAACGGATATATTCTGTAACAAGTGTAAACATTTCAACAAAAGTAAAAGTATTGCTTATTTGCTAAAATGTGCAAAAATAAAGCTAAACATCCAATACAAAAAAGTGTACAGTGTAAACATTTCAACAAAAGTAAAAGTATTGCTTATTTTGCTTAATAACACAACAATGATAGTATGATTAAAGTGAAAGTTAATTGTTGGTTTGTACATAGTATATGTAACTGTTAATGTTGTAAAAGGTATTTGCATAACTAATTAACGTTAGCGTTTGTGACACGTCTTGTGCCGTGGGGTTCTTTCAGGACCGACAGACTGAACGCCAGACGGCTTTGCCAGGTTTACAATCTTTTAATTTTACACAAAGTCTTTTCTCTTCCAACTCTTTTCTCTTTCTTTCCTCGCTTTTCAGCTCCTCTTCCTGGCTCGCTCGTCGTCCCCTGTCTCTTGCGGCGTCGCTCCCGGCGCGCCCCGCCTCGCCGCTCGCTCGCCGCCGCCGCCTCTCCACAGCGTTAAAGAGGAGCGCGTCTTTGTAAACACTGAACAGGCACGCCAAGCGCGCCTCTCAGAGCAAACGGTGCTTTAGTTTATGAATTTACAACGCAGATACAAATGACACATTCATGTTTTTGTGTAATAATGACAACGTATACGCACGCGGACGAATGACTTGTTGATGGTGATGGCAAGAACGCTGTCGGGGGTTTTCTTTTCAAATGTTCGTTCATAGCCGTTGTGCTGCTATGATAGGCCATTTCCGCTCGACACAGTGTGCATACAACAACATTATTAGGCCGTTTATTGAAATACTCCCACACTTTTGACGACTTTTGGCGTGCTTTTTTCCCCTCGCTCGCATCGTCTGCTTTGCGCTCCGCCATGACAGTAGTGTGACGTAAATATGCGACGCGCCGACGCACAAAAACGGCGTCGACGTATTTACGTAACCGATGACGTCGACTACGTCGACGCGTCGTTTCAGCCTTAAAGTGCACAAATAATAGACAAAATGGAAAATAAATAAAAAAAATAAATCAAAGACTCATATAGTATAGGAAAATAAAGTAATACAAAAATAAAGTAAAAAAAACAAAAAACTTTTTTAAAAAATGTGTGGACAACCATTACAATGGTTGTCAATGTTGTCTATTATTTGTGCACTTTCATTTTTTGAAGTAGTTCTTGATTTATTATATCAATTGACCACAGCTGTGACTATTTCAGTGCATCACTTCCTGTTAAAACATTGCACACTGACGAAGACCTTGTCGAAACCGGTCTGTGTTTGGTAAGCGCCTGTGCAGTTTATATTAAAATTATAAGAAGGACACGAGTGTTGCTGGCCTTGCTTTTTCTTTAAGTACACTTTTTGCCGTGCACCTCTTTAGTTTTGTTTTATTAAATTTTTTGAAGAGTGCGTGTTTTTCCTGTATTTCATTTAAGTAATACAAAAATGTTTCAGAGTTGTTTATCTACTTTATGGAGGAATATAGTTAATCATAGAATTGGCACCCGATGTTATTAAAAAAGTATAGTGTTGAATCGAGAATCGATTCTGAATCGAATCGTTACCCCCCAAGTATCGAATCAAATCGAATCGTGGGTTGCCTAAAGATTCACAGCCCTACCGACAACATTAAAAGATCATTCCGATAACCTTTTTTTTTTTGGCGTTTCATGTGCTATTTGCACCAAATGTTCCGTAAACATTCCGCAAGGAGGAAAAAACATTGCGCATCAACACATCAAACTTTATCAGCCACCTGAAACGCCAGCATTGCTACGGAGACGCCTTCTGCTAAAGGAGCTGCCTCAAAGCCAGTTGCAAAGAAAAGTACACTACGTCTAAATATACCCCTAAAAATAAGGGACATAAATAAATTAATGGGTATCATTTTTGAGAAGCAAAAAGTTATCTGTATCTGTAAAAAATACATACCTGGTTTTTAACATTTCAACGTTTTCCCATTATATTACACCTTTTTGGTAATTCATTTAACTTTTTATGAGTTTTTTTGTGTTGTAATATTTTTAGAATGTGTGGCGGGCCGCTAAATACCACAGTTTATGAAGAATGTAACAGATCCAAATACATAACAGCATTTGCAAGCTATAAAATAGCGTGTAATATTAGTCGGTGCGTGATCTACTAAGACCGTGTGTACAATTGATAACAAGTGCAAAAATGGCGCCTTATTTAGATGAGGTTTTCGCGTGTATCAATAAGCGGCTTTCACCATGGAGACACTCATTTACTGCTCATTCATGTTATCATGCTCTTATCTGTGGCATTTTGCTGTTTTCAAACATGCAGCAGACCATTATCTACCACTCTGTACGACCTACAATGGAACCCACTTTTTTAGCGCGCTGAAAATGCGCTACTATGTAGATGCCAGACGCAAGAAAATGCATACTGCAAGAAGAATTTTTCAAACATATGAAAAAAACAACATCATAAAAAACGCCAGCAGACACCAAAACGCATCAATTGAATTTGTTTTAATCAGCCCTTTAAATCATCCAGCAACTATGAAAGGATATTGCTGGAATAAACAACGTGTCTTATATTTTTATTTTTGACAGTCCCTACATGTTGACAAGCATACAGTATGGAGGACAGAGCTGCAGCAAGATCGCCTTCTTTTGTCACTGTCATTTCTAGACAACTGTCCGTTTGCACGCACATACCAGACGTCCTAAATAAAGATGCAAAACAGCTCCCACAGAACATTTCTAGTTTTTATAAATCACACTGCGTCTAAATCAGGGGTCTCAGACACGCGGCCCTCGGGCCAATTGCGGCCCGCGAGACATTATTTTTATATGAGCTTTATATGAATGGCGCTTCACGATTTTTCTGGGAGACTCCCGAATCTCAGGGCAACCATTCTATCGAATGTCTTCACCCTAACAACAATATTAAGGGCGTGCCGTGATGTCACTGCCTTTAGCGCCCTGTACAAACAGCGTGCCAGCCCAGTCACATGTTGTATTTGGCTTCTGTACACACACATAAGTGACTGCAAGTCATACTTGATCAATAGCCATACAGGTCACACTGAGGGTGGCTGTATAAACAACTTTAACACTGTTACAAATATGCGCGCCACACTGTGAACCCACACCAAACAAGAATGACAAACACATTTCGGGAGAACATCCGCACCGTAACACAACATAAACACAACAGAACAAATACCCAGAATCCCATGCAGCCCTAACTCTACCGGGCTGTAACCACCGCTACCACCAAACCCCGCCCCCCCAACCCTGCGCCCTCACACATCAAAAAAAAACCCTCCGTGCATCTGTTGAGGTGGGCGGGGTTGGGGGGGGGGCGGCGTTTGGTGGTAGCGGGGGTGTTTATTGCAGCCCGGAAGAGTTAGGGCTGCAAGGTGGTCTGGGTATTTGTTCTGTTGCGTTTATGTTGTCTTACGGTGCGGATGTTCTCCCGAAATGTGTTTGTCATTCTTGTTTGGTGTGGGTTCACAGTGTGGCGCATATTTGTAACAGTGATAAAGTTGTTTATACGGCCACCCTCAGTGTGACCTGTATGGCTGTTGATCAAATATGTCTTGCAGTCACTTACGTGTGTCTTCAGAAGCCGCATACAACATGTGACTGGGCCGGCACGCTGTTTGTATGGTGAAAAAGCGGACGCGGCGACAGGTTGTAGAGGACATTAAAGGCAGTGCTATCACGGCACGCCCTTAATATTATTGTCCGGGTGAAAATCGGGACAAATTCGGGGGAATGGTTGCCCCGGGAGATTGCCGGGAGGGGCACTGAAATTCGGGAGTCTCCCGGAAAAATCGGGAGGGTTGGCAAGTATGTTGCTAGGGCGGGATAGCCATTCAAAGAAGGTGAATTCATTAAAAAGTGCATGTTAGATTTTTTTAAGAAATCTTTTCTTGCGGCCCAGCCTCACCCAGTTTCTGCATCCAGTGGCCCCCAGGTAAATTGAGTTTGAGACCCCTGGTCTAAATAATTATCTTTGGATTTTCTCCTCCCGGTATTTTGGGTGTTCTGATGATCAGCAAATAATTTGCATATTCATGAAGACAGAAACACTAAATGGATTGCGCTCCTTATTCTGCTCACCTTACAAGATGCAATCCTTTGCGCACAAGTTTTAAATGTGCACGTGTTTTAATACACGCAAACTTGGTAGGGCGTTGTACAGATAAATAAATAAATAAATATGATCAAGTTCTCAATAGTAATTTAATTCTTGTGCAGGAAATAATTGAGAATCTCTGCACTAAAGACAGAGATAGGGTATGATTTATCAGTTAATAACTGCATTTAGACTACAACAATCCTCAGAAGCTAGGAACCTTCAGGAGGGTTTGGATCACAGGACTCAAAGTCAGTTCCGGACTGTGTACACCAGTTACTGAGCATCAAAGGTGTGCAATGCGGAACATATCTGAATAAATGGCAACATTTTTGATCAGGTCACAAGATGGAGGACAACCGATGGACAGTCAGAGGGAACTAAATGACGCGGTATAGAAATTACATGACAAAATGCCCGCTCGCTTGGGCGAGTGCAGGAAAATCAATTAGCAGACCAAGTGGGAACGTTACGTAATAGATTGGCCTTTTGATAGTAATCCAACGTATTCTTATAGGGGTGTGATGATTTGTTTTAACATCGATACATTTTGATTACGATTTTGTCGTGTTTTTTTTTTAGAACGATACGATCTGAAATGATTGAGTGAGTGGAAATCAAGTAGGTAACTTTTTAGCAGAAAAAAAAAGGAACCACTGTGAAATAAAAACTGCGTACACTGCAGGTGAAGATTCCTATATTCCTGTTATTTCTTGTAAGGAAATTACTGTAGATGACCGTGGTTAAATTCACCCAAGATAATTACAGCAGCATTTTCCCGCCCATTGATGACGTCATGTATTTCCTTCAGTGCAGCCTCCTCCTTAGCGGAGGGTGGATGTACCCAAACACTCACGATGACACATTGCAGTTCTCCGGGCAGATAAAATGGCCTTAACTTCAAAGTTGTCATGTCTGGGATCATGTTTTGTTTAAGTTATGTTCTGCTTGGTTTTTGGACTCTTTTTGGTTCCTGCTTTTTCACTTCCTTGTCTTGTTTCCATGGTTACCCATTAGTTTCACCTGTTCCACGTCTGGACTCGTTGTGCACTCTTGTTTGTTTTGTCACCATAGCAACCCATTAGTTTTCACCTGTCCTCACGACTCACGCACCTGTCTTTAATCATGTCTTCACTATTTAAGCCCGTAGTTGCCAGGCAATCAGCCTGGCGACGTCACACTCTCGATATACCCCTGACACTCTTGATACCATCGTTCATGCTGCTCTTTGCTTCCGCAAGTAAGTTGTGTTTATTTATGCCACAGTTAGTGTCTTTTGTTTTGCCATGTTCATAGTTATGCATAGTCCAAGTTTTTGTTCCCTGCGTTAAGTTTTGTGCCTCCACTGTGAGCGCCTTTTGTTTGTTCCCTTATTTGAGTGTTAAAATTAAATATGTATTTACCTTCACGCCATGTCCGGTCCAAATCCTTTGCACCATGGGAAAACAAACCACGCCAAAGTCCAAGTCTTGACAAAAGTCAGATATTTCACAGAAAAACTTTTTCAGACTATGTCCTTCGAGCTCTTCTTGGATCTTTTTGCGTAATGTTCACGATCCTTAATTATTTAAAACGTGCTAAAAACAACTTTATATGATGTCTGTTGTTTTTAAAGCTGTTTTCTTTTCTAGTATCGATAAAATCAATTAATTACCTTTTAAATCGATGTTAGATCGATATATCTGCAAATAGATTTTTCATTGATAATACATTTCTTTGATTTTAGGAATATAATTTGATACATCGACCAATCGTAACACACCTATTAACTTACATTCACTCATTCTTAATAAAATGGTGGTAGCTCATTTTCCAGTTGATAAATTAAACAAATTCCGAACCCATTTAGACTGGAGACGCTCGTGTTACTCACTCGTTTCACAGGGGAGCCGGCCCGGCGGGTCATGCCAAAGTCAGACAGCTTGACCTTGCGGCACTCCCGGTCAAAAATGAGAATGTTTTCTGGTTTGATGTCCCTGTGGACCAGCTTCTTACAGTGCAGGTAGTCCAGCGCAATGGCCACTTGGTGCACACAGCGCTTAGCCACTGTTTCGGGAAGACCAACCTAAAAGGGAAAGAGGGAGGCTTAATGCAGAGTTCATACAGTTAAATTGACAGTAGTGGTGTATAAAGAGCATATGGCCAACTAAACAACAGGCACCATGACTGCTACCAAGGACGATTTGCTGTCGTTTTGACGTTAGTTTTTCTGACGAAACAAACCAAAATAATACGTCTATAGTTCTAAACACACTCCAGCTCATATACTTACATTAAAAAACATGCTTTTATTTCGTGAAAGTATAATTTAGCGGCCGTATTTGATGCATTCTACTGCTCCATTCCTGCAGTGCTTAGTGACCAGCTGGCACTCGTAACACGCACTTGTGACTAATCATTGAGGAGATCGCCTGAAACCGAGTTGGCCATACTCTCTTTATACACGACTCTGTTTGCGTGTTCAAGAACTCCCCCTATAGATGATGATTGTAATGTCCTTGACACATCAACAGTAAACCCACTCAGCAACAGAAAACCGACAACATTTGTAAAAGCCACGCACGTTCAACATGTTTGTTTGTGTCCATGCTAGCACAACTAGTCCAACAAGGTTGTAAACTAAAGCAATATGTATTTGTTCCATTCTACTCGTTACATGCTAATATACCATGTTGTTTTTCTTTACACACATTTTGTTTGTTTGAATTACTTTTCTCGTCACAACCAACTAAGCTAGCATGAGCACGGCAGAGCTGTCAATTGCTGGGTTGCGTATGACGTCACGTCCGGCTCATTGAAGACGCGTGGTGGTCAACCTAGCTCTGTTCTCAATGGGTACGAGGCGCCATTCAGCCTTTCTCGAATAGAAATGCCCTACGATTGCGCTGTTTTCGGCTGTACAAACCCTTCAAATCACGAAAAGGATACACTTTTCCTCATAGTTCCTCGAGAGTTATTCAAAAAGGGCGGAAGAGTGCAAGATTTTACAAAACGACGACGTAAAAAGCAGCTCGCACTCCAGTCCAAGGGAGCAGAGTTGAGGAATGCACAAGTTTGCAGGGATCACTTTGTTAAAGGTTCGTTTAATTAAACCTCTAAAGCAGGGGTCCCCAAACTTTTTGACTCGTGGGCCGCATTGGGTTAAAATAATTTGTCCGGGGGCCAGGCTGTGTGTATATATATATATATATTGTCTTTTTAATTCGTTTTGACATTTAACATTGTCACGTTATCGATGGTAAAATTCATTTTTAGACAATATGATTTGCCTGAGCGGCTAGGAGACACCGAGAGTAACAAGTGGTAGAAAATGGATTAGAAAGGAAAGATTAAAAAAATAAAATAATTTAACAACAAAAAAAAACTTTTTTTTTCAACTTGGGACTTCCCGTGGGCCGGATTTTGGATGCTGGGGGGCCAGATCCAGCCCGCGGGCCGTAGTTTGGGGACCACTGCTCTAAAGGCTTAGTGGCCATATGCGTGGACAGCACCTTTTAGCTCTTATTTCCAAAAATGTGTACACGACTGAATTGGGGTCTA
>NC_084558.2:17670827-17695827 GCF_033978685.3 Nerophis lumbriciformis | reverse complement strand
ATACACGGCTCGAGATTTGCCAGTAGCTGACTGCTAGCATGTAAACATTTTTCAAAGGCATTATGTAAACTTTTTAATGGATAAATTGTTGTGCACTATGTAGGGGATATTTCTGTATCCTTTGGAATCTAGTGACCTACATTGCTAAGTAGTAGTAATAACGTGCCCATCAATGACTATAAGGAACAATGTGCACCTGTGGAGGAATGATGTCGAAGAGATCCCCTGCTAGCGCGTATTCCTGAGCGAACACATAGTATTCGTCCGTCTCGAAGGCGATGCCAAACATGTTGATGATAAAAGGGCAAGGAGACAGGTAGAGCGAGATGCTGTACTCCCGCAGAAACGACTTCAGTTTGGTCGTCTTCTTCTTCAAGAACTTCAGTGCCATTTTTGTACCTTTTGACAGGAAAGCAGGAAAAAAAAAAAAACATTTTTAGATTCTGTGCATACTTCTTTAAAGGCGAACTGCGCTTTTTGTCCAACATTCACAATCCTTATGTGAGACAAGAACACATGTTTTTCTCTTCTCTGTGCATTCTAAATTGTGAAAAAAACTGCTAGCAAGAGGCAGCTAACAATGCAGGTGATGGGAGTCATATGTTCCGCCTATAAAACCCTCTCACTTTCAAAAACCGACAACAACGTTCCATTTACCTGCCGTGACCTGTATAGTGACCAAATAGCGACATTGTTATTGTAAGAGCTAAGGCTGAGGAACTACTTTTCTGTCCTTGTAACACAGTGCCTTGCTCACAGACACTCACACGGCTCCTCCAGACACTAGCGAGAGGTTAGCTAGCTACCGAGCTGCTGCTGCTGAATCTCCTCCTAGCTTGTAAAAACTCATGCTAGGTTATAAATCATGCCTCACACGTTTACATATAAGGTTGTGGCCATAAGCCAAAAAGTTGGGCAACTTCAAAATAAACTTAGACTTGAAGACATCGCTAGCAATATCTTTGTTTCATCCCAGCATTTCTACCTGACGAGTGAAGATTATGCTAAATGGAGTGCACAAGTCTTGTGCTGAAAGATACAACCATCCCATCAGTCGGCATCCCAGTGAGTGACTTTTATTGTGTTCATATTTCTTGTTTGGCACTAAGCACAAGTGCTACATGATGGTTTAGTGTTTCACTATAGCTAGATCTAAAACTTGTAGCTTATTCTCTGCATATTTAGGCTAATAATACTAGGTTCTTAATCATCATTTGTCCCAAAAGTAGTCGTCGTTGGCTTTGACGAAGTCTGCCATGATTAGTGGTAGTTGTTGTTGACGGAATTTGTGATCAATGCTATGCACTCTGTGAAATTAATGCAGTCAGGAAAGGAGTTGTGGTAATGTTTAAAATGAGCAAAATACTGTAAATATTACATGTAATCACAAATGTCCCTGTTACTCCATTACATATGTACTTACAGCATGTACAGTATACAAAACGTTGTTGGAGGTTTAAAGGGTCTTATAGGCAAAATAAGTCAATGACCATTACCTACATTGTTAGCTGCCTCTTACTAACTGTTGAAGAACGCACAAAATAGAAAGACGTGTTACATAAGGATTGTGACTGATGGGCAAATTTGATGGATACTGTCCTGCATCACTGACACAGGTACAATTTGCCTACACTCATAAAAAATATAGGCCTGTCTCTGCAGGTGAGCAAAGAAACTATCTGAAGAAATGTGGTATTTCCATTACACAGGTGCGCCTAAAAAGTGTCTTTCAACGATAGACGTGTTTATGCCGGCTCCTCACCTCTGATCTTGTGGATGACCAGGTCCACCTTGCCATAGGTGCCCTTGCCCAACTCCCTAATCACTTCGTAGTACTTATTGATCTCCACCTTCTCCAGGTTCTGGGCTGTGATCAGCTGGAGCTCGTCCAGAATGTCCATGTGGGCTTGCGACGTCAGCGGAGATGAACTCATGGCTCTGTCAGAGGATGGAGCGAGAGGACAAACCGAGGAACAGGTGCCAAGGCAGGCCAAGCAGCAACTAACACGACGTTACTGGAGAGACAATAAAAACAAGTTTGTGTTATTAATCAATGATTATATTCGTGATGTTGTATTTTGTATTTTTGGCCAGAGTGTATTGCCAAGCATTATACGTTGCCAAGTACCGATAGATATATACTTTTTTGCATGATGAGTAGAAGTTTTAGGCCACGGGGCAATTCCACAGGGCGACATTTTCTAGGGGTGCCACCGCAAGAATGAAGGGAGTAAAATCATATTTACTTACTCCCAGTTTGTACTCTACCTGCTGGGCACTCTGTCAGTACACAAGTACATCAGAATGCCTTTAAGGTAGGAATGGGCGATATATCGAATATACTCGATATATCGCGGGTTTGTCTCTGTGCGATATAGAAAATGACTATATCGTGATATTCGAGTATATGTTCTCACGCAGTTGCTTTTAGCTGCGGGCATTACGCTATAGGCCAGGGGTGTCAAACTCAAATACAGAGTGGGCCAAAATTTAAAACTCAACAAAGCCGTGGGCCAAGGTTGAACAAATTAACCTTTTAATAGGGACTCAAACAAGTTTTGCATTGAATATTGAACAAGCAAGGCTTATATAACTTTATAGTGACATGCAAAATCGAGTTTCAAATAATAATAATAATAATAATTAAAAAATATCAATGGCATATCAAATACAATTTAAATAAATGATGAGTAGCTGGCTGCGTCGTTCGCCGTCGTCGAGGGTTCAGTGAGTCACAGAATGCGCCAGTTCCACTCATACCGGCATGGTCGCGGCGGAGCTCAACTGAACTGAGAAAGGAACGAATCAGTTCATTAAGTGATTCGGTCCAGTACGTTCACTCAAAAGATTCGTTCTTTCGAACCAATCGTTCGCGAACGACACAACATTACTGAAAAGCAGACGTGACGATTTTTGGGAGTGGCGCTGAAGTTTGGAAGACTCCCGGGAGGGTTGGCAAGTATTAGAATTAGCGGTGAATGCGGTGTTACCGCGGCACGGCCGCAATACATAATCGGCGGGCCAGCTTTAGTGTTAATTTGATATCGCCTCAAGGGCCAAGTGAAATTACACGGCGGGCCAAATTTGACCCACGGGCCAGAGTTTGACACTCATGCTATAGGCTCTTCTCACTATTTCTTGTCTCTGCTTCTCACAGACATAAAACAAGCGCACCTTCTTACATACGTCACATACTGTCGCGCGTGCAACGTCATACGTCCTCGCCGAGCAGAGAGGTAGCAGCATGGGTAACGTTAGCTGTGATGCTAGCGGAGCGGTGCGGGTGGTAATACGAGAGAAAGAATGTGCGAATCTGGTAACAAATAAAGGAAGAATTAATTCCAAGTAAAACAGCACGGGGTGCATCGTCTGGCGGTGGTTTGGCTTCAAGCGGAAAGATGTTGAACAGACAACCGTAATATGTCAAGCATGCGGCAAAAGCGTTACTACAAAAAGTAGCAGCTCCACTAATGTAGCCTCATTTGAAAAGTCACCCGCTAGAGAATGAAGAGTGCTTGAAACTCCCCGCATGTCAACGTCTCTGTTCGGTGCCACACCCACAAAATGCCCAAGCAACCATTTCCAGATCAACACCGTATGAAAAAAAATAGTCAACAACAGAAGGAGATAACGTCCGCAGTAACCTACCACATAGCGAAGGACGTACACAATTTATTATGAAGCTAATTTTTATTTGACAGTTTTTGAAATATCTTGTGTGACATCATGCACAAAAGTGCACTTTATTTGTTTTAAACTATTGTAGTGGCGTTCTGTACAAAAAGTGCACTTTAATTTAGTGTTGTTTTGATATGTCATCTTAGAGACATCATGCACAAAAGCGCACTAATAGCCTGTTTTAAAATGTTTCTGACAATCTTGCACTTTCTGTTTTGGAAATGACATGAATGTTTGTGCCACTGCTTAATAACATCTTAGCCCCTCTAACTTTTAATTAGGGATCAGGATTGACTGCACCTGCCCGTTTTTCTTTGAGAGCGTAAAAAAGACAACAAAAAAGTCCAAAGAAGTATGTATGGAAATAATCAATCAATCAATGTTTATTTATATAGCCCTAAATCACAAGTGTCTCAAAGGGCTGCACAAGCCACAACGACATCCTCGGTACATAGCCCACATAAGGGCAAGGAAAAACTCACCCCAGTGGGACGTCGATGCACACAACAGAACGGAAAACAACACAAAGGCACATTATTGCATAATCATTCCACCATAAAAATAATGGATTGATTGCTTTGTTTTAGAAGTCCCACTGTGTTGTACAATTCTGCTGGTATTGAATGTCAGCCATTGCCAGCAAGCCTATGACTGTTACTACAAACACAAATCACTTTAAAAATGCCACTGAATTCACAAATTGCCTGACGGTGATTCTATACATGCATGTGGAGAAAAGGCACACACACACACACACACACACACAAACACACACACATGTATTGCATAACCTGAGGCACCAGAGAGCAGCTTCTCTCTAAATAGGCGCTCAATATTCACACTGCATGCACATGATTCATCAGCACACATCGCCTGTCCTTCTACACACACATTTGACAGTGGACTAGTCTCTCCTGTAACATTTTCTGACACAGATGGAACAGCTGCAAAGTAAGCACACTAAGGTAACAACTAAAAAAAAATGCGCGCGCACACACACACACACACACACATACACACACAGCATACTAGCATACAAGTACCTTGTCATCCCCTTTCAAAGGCGTCTGTGTTCCGCTGTGGGCGTGTGATCTTGTAATGTCAAGTGCAAAGGAAGAGCACATGACACCAGAAGGTACCGAGGAAAGAGTTTGTTTGGGTGATAAATGACCACGCAGGGAGAATATCTCTTTCTCTCTGTTTCTTTCGCCTAAATAAAAGTGTGCAATAAATGCACACATTCACTGAAGGGAAGGCAGGGAGTTGTAAAAAAAAAGAAAAAAAGGGAGAGGCCATTTGTTTCTGTCCGGGATTAGAAGTGCTTACTGTAGCACTGCAAGATGCATGCTGCAGCACCATGTGTGCCAGCGTGTGTGTGCATGTGTGTGTGTGTGTGTGTGTGTGTGTGTGTGTGTGTGTGTGTGTGTGTGTGTGTGTGTGCGTGTGTGTGTGTGTGTGTGTGTGTGTGTGTGTGTGTGCGTGCGACTACTTATTTTGAGTGAGCCACTAATGCAGGGTAATTCAAGTTTAATTGGCCATTCTGCCAAACTTTATTTCAAAATCAAATGTTTTATCAAACAAACTTTGGTGTTAAAAGTAGCTGTAAGGAATAATAGAGACCCTTTTTTCTTGTCAAAAGTTTAAACAATGTGCACTAAATACATCCATCCATCCATCCATTTCTACCGCTTATTCCCTTCGCGGTCGCGGGGGGCGCTGGAGCCTATCTCAGCTACAATCGGGCGGAAGGTGATTACACCCTGGACAAGTCGCCACCTCATCGCAGGGCCAACACAGATAGACAACATTCACACTCACATTCACACACTAGGGCCAATTTAGTGTTGCCAATCAACCTATCCCCAGGTGCATGTCTTTGGCGGTGGGACGAAGCCGGAGTACCCGGAGGGAACCCACGCAGTCACGGGGAGAACATGCAAACTCCACACAGAAAGATCCCGAGTCTGGGATTGAACCCAAGAATACTCAGGACCTTCGTATTGTGAGGCAGACGCACTAACCAAATAAAGTTAAAGTTAAAGTACCAATGATTGTCACACACACACTAGGTGTGGTGAAATTGGTCCTCTGCATTTAAACCAATCCCCTTGTTCACCCACTGGGAGGTGAGGGGAGCAGTGGGCAGCAGCGGTGCCGCACCCGGGAATCATTTTTGGTGATTTAACCCCCAATTCCAACCCTTGATGCTGAGTGCCAAGCAGGGAGGTAATGGGTCCCATTTTTATAGTCTTTGGTATGACTCGGCCGGGGTTTGAACTCACAACCTACCGATCTCAGGGCGGACACTCTAACCACTAGGCCACTGAGTAGATATATACCGTAACACTCATATCCATATTTCAGGGCTAGTCAACACCAGACCGGCCCTCCAGTTCAAAACAAAACATTTTGCAGCAAATTCCTAAAACCCTAGAATGCTCCTGTTGTATGAAGGAACTTGGAACACTGTAAACACATTGGCAGATCCTTGTATGACATTCTACCTTGCTAGCAAACATAGAACACTTGGTCTAAACTTGTAATTTACATAACTGAGGCATTCCTCAAAGCACTCATTTAAGTCATCTACGTTTGTACTTTTTTGGCAGTTACAAATGTTGTCCGTAATGTGATTTATGGAACTAAGGTGTGGCTGTAGCTTGTTAACTTCAGATGCAGTCAAGTGAGGAGTCACAACCTTATGCTTTTTGAAACTGAACATACTGAGGATGAACTGCTGCTTATAGAAGCTAGCATGAAGGAAGAGTGAGACGTTGGAGCAGACGGAAGCTGAGAGAGTGAGAGTGACAAGTCTATAAATGTGGAACATGGAGCCAAGCTATTTCAACATAAATAGAGTGCTTACCCAAACTAAACCGGAAAAAACTTCCCCGGCCAGCTGGACCAAACGCACAACTATCCATCTAGTAAGTCACATTTTAAATATTGATCATGGTACACACAGCACAACAGGCTTGTTATTACAACTACAGTACATACACTGTCTGGCTAGATGTGTACAAACAAAACATGAAATGTTGGCTAATACTTTACAGATACTGTAATACGATTGTTCATGTTGCTCAGTCAGTATATGTTCTATCGCATTGTGTTGTGCTGTACAAACTCAAACGCGTTTTGTGTTGACGTAGAAGCTAGCTTATCTCTTGCCGTAGTTAGCTTTTACAGCTAATATCGAAGCACGCCAATGTGTTACTACAATAGAAAAAGAGTTCCTCAGTGTTCGCTCTTACAATAACATTGTTGCTACAGCTTTGTTATTATACAGGTTACGGAACGTAAATGAAGTATTATTGGCGGTTTTTGAATGCATTTTTAAAGTGATTTAGAGGAAGAATTAATTGCTCCCATTACCAGCAATGCTAGCCACTGAGAACAAACCAATTTTTACAAGTTAGAATGAAAAAAACCCTTTGTCTTCTTGTCTCTCATAGTGATTGTGAACGATAGGCAAAATAAAAAAGGGCAGTTCCCCTTTAAAAACACTAGAGCGCTGTCATAGAGTTGATCTTTCACTAGCTATTTTTGCAAAAAGTCCTTAAAAACAGCAGAACGTTCCTGTAACTGACAAAATAAATAAACCAAAATCAAATGTCTACTGTGTTGGTTCTCCAGAATATACAAAATGTGACTAATAGTGAAGGTGGTAGTTCTGGCCAATTTTCTAGAATGTGGACCCCCAAAACAATTTAGTTGAACATCCCTGCCATATTTAAACAGCCAGTCAACTTTCAACCATTGCTTCTGACTTAAAGATGTTTTTCTCGTTAATGGGGCTATTTTTGACTCTAGCGTGAAAGATCGAGATAAGGATGTCCGAGTCAAAGCTGAGTCACTATAAATAAAAATAAACAATTTTTTTCACATGAATAAGTTGGAAATGTGACCCAAACATCACATGCTTTCCGTGTTACTCAAATCAAAGTTGAACTTTGCCAATTGCGTATTGTTGATCATAAAATACATTCCTGATGGTGAATACCGTAATTCTATCCTGTAGAATTCCCTCCAGTGGAATAAATGCATTTTCCATGTCGTTTGTCAATTCTGTGGTACCTTTCCGAAAACGTACGTTGCACTTTTCGTAGATATAATTTTTTTACTGAAAAATGTTGCCGTATGTTGGTTTTTTTATGCTGTCTTGGTTACGGTATGCAAGCTTTGCACGAAAGGGACTCCACTCGCCATAGTATAATTTTGCAGAATTGGTAGTCCAAACAAAGAGTCCCATGCGTTAGTGACTTTTACAGTTGGACAGATTCTGTCCATAATTGTCTTTCTAATATGTGTGTTGGTGGTCTATTTGTTCATAGAAGACACAGAACGATGAACAACTCCATTACTGTCTGCTTTCTTTATGTCGGTCAATCAAGCTCGGTGCTCCCTGTGTTGTTCACATGATGAGGCATTGAAGCGCACTGCCTAACTTTTAACAACAACAAAGCAACAAAGATGCAACAAAGGTATCAAAATATGTTACCGTTTGTTTTTAAAGTTAAAGTTAAAGTACCAATGATTGTCACACACACACTAGGTGTGGCGAAATTATTCTCTGCATTTGACCCATCACCCTTGATCACCCCCTGGGAGGTGAGGGAAGCAGTGGGCAGCAGCGGTGGCCGCGCCCGGGAATCATTTTTGGTGATTTAACCCCCAATTCCAACCCTTGATACTGAGTGCCAAGCAGGGAGGTAATGGGTCCCATTTTTATAGTCTTTGGTATGACTCGGCCGGGGTTTGAACCCACAACCTACCGATCTCAGGGCGGACACTCTAACCACTAGGCCACTGAGTAGGTATCCAGTAGTACCAACAGAATTGGACTGGTACCTGTAAAAGTACCGGCTCGGTACCCATCCCTAGCAACATAATTGAATTCGAGAAAGAACAATCGCCTCCTTAATTATCATCTTTGCCAACAACAGTCAATGAATGTAAAAGTGATTAGTAAAATTGGATTTGTCATTTATATGTATTTTTTGCATTGTATTCTATGTGTAAAACTACAAGCAATCACTATAAAATGTGTTTTGTGTTGTGTGTGTGGGAGGCACCTTTTAAAACCAATTACTGTACGGTACAAAACCTGATTTACAACTGTATTAGTGTACCGTATATGTTAGTATTTCCTTGTAATATTTTAGTATTTCCCAACTGGTATACACATTTTAGACTAAGCTACAATATGTAGACTTAAGTTTTGGGACAGCTGGGAAGATACAGTATTGACCCAAATAGTATTAGTAGTAGTAATAGTAACAATTTTAACATGTAACATGACTTTTAAAAATTTAAATAAAATGTTTAGATAAGAAATAGGGCAGCACGGTGGAAGAGGGGTTAGTACGTCTGCCTCACAATACGAAGGTCCTGAGTAGTCGTGAGTTCAATCCCGGCCTCGGGATCTTTCTGTGTGGAGTTTGCATGTTCTCCCCGTGACTGCGTGGGTTCCCCCCGGGTACTCCGGCTTCCTCCCACCTCCAAAGACATGCACCTGGGGATAGGTTGATTGGCAACACTAAATTGGCCCTAGTGTGTGAATGTGAGTGTGAATGTTGTCTGTCGATCTGTGTTGGCCCTGCGATGAGGTGGCGACTTGTCCAGGGTGTACCCCGCCTTCCGCCCAATTGTAGCTGAGTTAGGCTCCAGCGCCCCCCGCGACCCCGAAGGGAATAAGCGGTAGAAAATGGATGGATGGGTTTAGATAAGAAATATTGTATAAAACAATACACAAATATGTGGTACTAACAACGACAGTAGTTTTATGAAGTAATGTAATAATACTGTACAGTATTTTACCTTGGAGAGTAGACTTCTACAGTATACCCTTCCATGCTTCTCCGTCAAACACACCATCAGCAGCTTATCCCGATAAATCAATTTCCGGTTCCGGTTCACCGTGCGTGACTGCTCGCTGACTGCTCGCTGTTTCGAAAAAGCTAAGTATCGTTCTATTTGTGTGCTTTTAATTGTTCTGCAGCTTTCTTTATTACTTTCTTAACAAATTTGGTAGTACTATTTAACTTGCAAATCACCCGATCTCTGTCTCACCACCCCTCCCGCAGCTAGCTAGCAGCTAGCTGCTAAGCTAACAAAGCTAGCGCGGAGAAAGGCGGCGCCGGTCGTCCGTCGGAAGGAAGCGGCTCCCCGCACACCGTGACCACGACTTCTCGGAAGACAGCAGGAACTTCACTCGGTGACAGAAAACACCGTGAGTATGGCTTCCTGCGCGTCTTGCACCTTACTCACGGAGAGGCTGGCTCTGCTAGAGGGCCGTGTCCGCCAGTTAGAGCAGAGTAATCTCGTAACTTTAGATGTTGCGGACACATCTGCTAGCGTTAGCTGTAGCGAGCTAACTAGCCCAGCCTGTAGTAGTCCTAAGCAGCCTACAAGCTACGGTGTACCGGTTGAGACGCATAATAGATTTAGCTCTTTAGCTAGTCCTACACCCCAGTCTACCGGGCACCACACCTTAGTCATAGGGGACTCCATCACCCGAAACATAAAGCTTAGCAAACCAGCCAGAATTAAGTGTATCCCTGGGGCTAGAGCACCTGACATTGAGGCTAATCTTAGGGAGTTAACTCGCAACAGGCCTAGTAAACACGTACGACAGGCTAATCGCACCACTAGTTATGCGAATATAGTTGTACACGTTGGCTCCAATGACACTAGAATGAGACAGTCAGAGATTACAAAGAGAAACATAGCCAGGACTTGTGATCTCACTAGAAAGATGTCCAGGCATCGAGTAATTGTCTCTGGCCCCCTGCCTGCGAGAGGCAATGATGAGAGATATAGCAGATTAGTCTCGCTTAACAAGTGGCTGGCTAGCTTCTGTAGACAACAGGGACTAACGTTTATTGATAATTGGCCCTCTTTCTGGGGCAAACCAGGCTTGCTGATGAGAGACGGCCTTCACCCTAACCAGGAAGGCGCCATCATCCTGACTAAAAACATAGACTACTGTTTAGGTCACATTTGACTAACTACACTAGAGCAAGCCCGGTCACAGGCAATTACATAGTCTGCTAGTCCGGGTGAGGAGTCAGTTAAGCTAGAACTAGCCAGCGCCAGGCTGGATAATTCCTGTACGCATAGCAATTCTCTTAGAATAAGACACAACTCACATAATGTGTTTTCTGTTGTGAATGTGTTAGAGGTAGATATGCATTCTACTGAGGTGGCAAATCATGATGCGTTCAGTCTATCGCAGCATCAAGCAAACAATCTGAAAATTCCCGTCGTATCAATTCCTAGATATGGTCGAAACTATTTAAAGTGCACTACGTATAATAAATGCAACATTATTAATATTGCTACTACGGATAATTTAAACAAAAACTCGTCAAAACAGCCCAATACTTATAATATGGGCTTTTTAAACATAAGATCATTGTCTCCCAAAACGTTATTAGTTAATGAGGTCATTAGAGACAACAATCTTAACGTCATTGGTCTTAGCGAAACCTGGCTCAAACCAGACGATTTTTTTGCGCCTAATGAGGCATCTCCTCCTAACTATACGAATGCGCATATTGCCCGTCCCCTCAAAAGGGGTGGGGGGGTCGCACTAATATACAATGAAAACTTTAACCTTACCCCTAACCTAAATAATAAATACAAATCGTTTGAGGTGCTTACTATGAGGTTTGTCGCACCGCTGCCTCTCGATATGGCTGTTATCTACCGCCCCCCTGATCTAGTGACGCACGCAGACAATATAATCATAATGGGGGACTTTAATATCCATATGAATACCCCATCGGACCCTCAGTGCGTGGCGCTCCAGACTATAATTGATAGCTGTGGTCTTACACAAATAATAAATGAACCTACGCATCGCAACGGTAATACAATAGATCTAGTGCTGGTCAGGGGTGTCACCACCTCCAAAGTTATGGTACTCCCATATACTAAAGTAATGTCCGATCATTACCTTATAAAACTTGAAGTTCTGACTCATTGTCAACAAACTAATAATAATAATAACTGCTATAGCAGCCGCAACATTAATGCTGCCACAACGATGACTCTTGCTGACCTACTGCCTTCGGTAATGGCACCATTCCCAAATTATGTCGGCTCTATTGATAACCTAACAACTTTGACAATGCCCTGCGCGAAACCATTGATAGCATAGCACCGCTAAAACAAAAAAGGGCCCCTAAAACGCGCACCCCATGGTTTACAGAAGAAACCAGAGCTCATAAATTATCATGTAGAAAGTTGGAACGCAAATGGCGCACGACCAAGCTTGAGGTTTTCCATCAAGCATGGAGTGATAGTTTAATATCGTATAAACGCATGCTTACCTTAGCTAAAGCTAAATATTACTCAAATCTCATCCGCCTCAACAAAAACGACCCTAAATTTTTGTTTAGTACAGTAGCATCGCTAACCCAACAAGGGACTCCTCCCAATAGCTCCACCCACTCGGCAGATGACTTTATGAATTTCTTTAATAAGAAAATTGAACTCATTAGAAAGGAGATTAAAGACAACGCATCCCAGCTACAACTGGGTTCTATTAACACAGATACAACTGTATCTACGACGGATACTGCAATACAAAATAGTCTCTCTCTTTTTGATGAAATAACATTAGAGGAACTATTACGGCGTGTAAGTGGGATAAAACAAACAACATGTTTACTTGACCCACTTCCTGGGAAACTTATCAAGGAGCTTTTTGTATTATTAGGTCCATCAGTGCTAAATATTATAAACTTATCACTTTCCTCTGGCACTGTTCCCCTAGCATTCAAGAAAGCGGTTATTCATCCTCTGCTCAAAAGACCTAACCTTGATCCTGACCTCATGGTAAACTACCGACCGGTGTCCCACCTTCCCTTTATTTCGAAAATCCTCAAAAAAATTGTCGCACAGCAGCTAAATGAACACTTAGTGTCTAACAATCTCTGTGAACCTTTTCAATCCGGTTTCAGGGCAAATCACTCTACGGAGACAGCCCTCGCAAAAATGACTAATGATCTACTGCTAACGATGGATTCTGATGCGTCATCTATGTTGCTGCTTCTTGATCTTAGCGCTGCTTTCGATACCGTCGATCATAATATTTTATTAGAGCGTATCAAAACACGTATTGGTATATCAGACTTAGCTTTGTCGTGGTTTAACTCTTATCTTACTGACAGGATGCAGTGCGTCTCCCATAATAATGTGACCTCAGACTATGTTAAGGTAACGTGCGGAGTTCCTCAGGGTTCGGTTCTTGGCCCTGCACTCTTTAGCAGTGTTGGGACTAACGCGTTACAAAGTAACGCGTTACTGTAACGCCGTTAGTTTCGGCGGTAACTAGTAATCTAACGCGTTATTTTTTTTAATTCAGTAATTTAGTTACCGTTACTACATGATGCGTTACTGCGTTATTTTACGTTACTTTTGATGTAGTATCGGCTAGAAACAGAAGCGCTGCGGTGTCGTTCTTCTGAATCTTCCTCTGTCACAAGCCGGAGAGAAGAAAAGAGGCGCGGTCTATGTGTGTGTGTGTGTGGGTGTGGGGAGGGGATGAGGCACACAACTGATCCGCGGTTTGATATATGAAACAAAAAAAAAGTTGTTGGCACGTTCAGTCCACACACAGCGTGGTCATGGCGAGCGGAGTAACGGAGGAGCTTGAACGCCCCCGCCATTGAATCGGTGTGTTTATAAGTGCAGACTCGGTTGTGCAAAACGAGGGTTTTAAACACATGCTGAACGTGCTTGAACCACGTTACGACATCCCGTCGCGCACCCACTTCAGCAATAAGATTGTGCCAGATCTTTATGAGCAGGAGAAGAAAAAAGTTGTGGATGAACTATCCCGAGCATCATCTGTTGCGCTCATGACAGACGGGTGGACGTCCAGCGGAACTATAAGCGCTCACTTCATCACAGCAGACTGGGAGATGAGAAGACACGCCCCCTCTACGAGAGTCACCTTGCGCAGGTACTGACACAAGCAGTGGAGGAATGGAAGATAAAGATATCCCAGTCACACGTGATAATGCCAAAAATCAAATAATTACAGAGAATGAGGCAGGACTGGGACCACAGATAGGTGCTTTGCACATGTAGTGAATTTGGCATCACAGAAGGGAATCTCAGTCAATAGGATGGAGCGCCTCTTTGGGAGGATCAGGAAGGTTTCTTACTTCCACCCAAGCACAACAGCTGCTCATGTGCTTAAGACAAAGCAAGAAATGCTAAAGCTGCCTGCTCATACATGATGTCCCAACGAGGTGGAACTCCACTTATGATATGTTGGAGCAGCAGGCAGCTATATACTCTGCATTGACCCACAACACCCTGAAGACAAATGTCACCCTGTCTGATGATGATGTGAGAGTGGCAGGTGAGGTCCTCCAGGTGCTTAAACCCCTCAAAAGTGTTCCATCTCTACTGAGCACTGAAACTTCACCATCTGTGTCAATGATCCTGCCACTGAAAACAAGTATTCTACAATCCATGGCTCCAAGTGTGGAAGACAGCAGCATCACTCCAGATGTCAGGCTTTATGTTTCAAGGAAGATGATGTGCCTTCTTATGTTGCACTTTAACTTGTTTTTTATTCATGGTCATTGGTCCAAGTTTAAAGAAAGGAGGAATGCCTTTTTATGTTGCACTGTTTTTCATTAATTATGTTAAAAGGAAAATAAAAATGTATGTCAAGTTGATCAACAGATTGTATTATTCTCCAGTGCAATAACAGTACTGAAATGAAGGCAAAAAGGGCATTAATGGGAGCTTTAAAAAAAAAAAGAAGAAAAAAAGAAGTAACTAAATAGTTACTTTTCACAGTAACGCATTACTTTTTGGTGTAAGTAACTGAGTTAGTAACTGAGTTACTTTTGGAATAAAGTAACTAGTAACTGTAACTAGTTACTGGTTTTCAGTAACTAACCCAACACTGCTCTTTAGTATGTACATGCTGCCGCTAGGCGACATCATACGCAAATACGGTGTTAGTTTTCATTGTTATGCTGATGACACCCAACTCTACATGCCCCTAAAGCTGACCAACACGCCGGATTGTAGTCAGCTGGAGGCGTGTCTTAATGAAATTAAACAATGGATGTCCGCTAACTTCTTGCAACTCAACGCCAAGAAAACGGAAATGCTGATTATCAGTCCTGCTAAACACCGACATTTATTTAATAATACCACCTTAACATTTGACAACCAAACAATTACACAAGGCGAATCAGTAAATAATCTGGGTATTATCTTCGACCCAACTCTCTCCTTTGAGTCACACATTAAGAGTGTTACTAAAACGGCCTTCTTTCATCTCCGTAATATCGCTAAAATTCGTTCTATTTTATCCACTAGCGACGCTGAGATCATTATTCATGCATTCGTTACGTCTCGTCTCGACTACTGTAACGTATTATTTTCGGGTCTCCCTATGTCTAGCATTAAAAGATTACAATTGGTACAAAATGCGGCTGCTAGACTTTTGACAAGAACAAGAAAGTTTGATCATATTACGCCTATACTGGCTCACCTGCACTGGCTTCCTGTGCACTTAAGATGTGACTTTAAGGTTTTACTACTTACGTATAAAGTACTACACGGGCTAGCTCCGTCCTATCTTGTCGATTGTATTGTACCATATGTCCCGGCAAGAAATCTGCGTTCAAAGAACTCCGGCTTATTAGTGATTCCCAGAGCCCAAAAAAAGTCTGCGGGCTATAGAGCGTTTTCTATTCGGGCTCCAGTACTATGGAATGCCCTCCCGGTAACAATTAGAGATGCTACCTCAGTAGAAGCATTTAAGTCCCATCTTAAAACTCATTTGTATACTCTAGCCTTTAAATAGACCCCCCTTTAGACCAGTTGATCTGCCGTTTCTTTTCTTTTCTCCTCTGCTCCCCTCTTCCTTGTGGAGGGCGGGGGGCACAGGTCCGGTGGCCATGGATGAAGTGCTGGCTGTCCAGAGTCGGGACCGCTCGCCTGTGCATCGGCTGGGAACATCTCTGCGCTGCTGACCCGTCTCCGCTTGGGATGGTGTCCTGCTGGCCCCACTATGGACTGGACTCTTACTATTATGTTGGATCCACTATGGACTAGACTCTCACAATATTATGTCAGACCCACTCGACATTCATTGCATTCGGTCTCCCCTAGAGGGGGGGGGGGGGGTTACCCACATATGCGGTCCTCTCCAAGGTTTCTCATAGTCATTCACATCGACGTCCCACTGGGGTGAGTTTTTCCTTGCCCTTATGTGGGCTTTGTACCGAGGATGTCGTTGTGGCTTGTGCAGCCCTTTGAGACACTTGTGATTTAGGGCTATATAAATAAACATTGATTGATTGATTGATATCCATATTTTCATGGATAAATGTCTGCTGTTTAGATATTATTTTAACATTCTTTAAGACTCATTCTGATTTAGAATGTTGCAGAGTAGTAGTGATGAACTCGAATTGCTGTGACATTTGCTATGCGTCCGAATGTCGGTGATGCTTGTAACTCCTACTTTTATTGCAACTTTAAAACATAACATTTAGCCGAGAGACCGCGCTTATCTCAAAACACTTTTAAGTTGAGGTACAACTGTAATTCTATTCCCCACAGTAAGGCAATCGCATGAATGGTTGTGTCTTAGTTTTTAGGTTGAATGTGTTTGATTACGCATCCCTGGCTAGGAATCAAACCCACAGTCCCTGCCAAGAAAAGCAGAAATATGTATTATTAAACCTCGGGAGATCTCGCAGTGATAGTAATATTACAGATGTAATTACTCTGAAGGTCAATGAAGGCACCTTAGGTATGACTAAGGATGTACAGTATATCGTTAGGATTTTATCAATATCATTATATTATAATATTGATATTTCTTATCGTACTTTTATAGGTACCTTATTTACAGTAAATAAAGATGTGGGAAAAAATGCATTTTTATTGCCATTTTTAATAGTACAAGAGGTTGTACACCACCAACATCATGTAACATCTCACAGCAGGGAAGTGTTTTATCAACATCTGCGTTTTATGTCTTAAACAAGTCAACTCTGTACAGAGCAAGATGCAATGCAGTTGTTATGTCATTTTCTCGCAAAGACAATACAGATCCATCACTCTGTTTCTATTCTTTACAATTACACTCAGCTGGAAATAATATTAATGGAGTCTTTTTATTGTGACCACAGTCCTTTTACATGATACCTCATATCAAATGTACTGTAAATCAATATAATCAATCAGCATGGTAGCCGGGTGTGCCTTTTGTAACAACAGGAATTGTTTTTTTGTGTTTATGGTGCACACGGACATGTTTAAGCGACGGACCGGCAGCTTAGGGTTATTGCTAGGAATTCTGGGCCTCCCGAAATAATATCCGTGCAGGCCCCTCCCCATTTGTTGCCACCTTTGATTCTCAGGTTTTTTTTAGTGTTCTTGATGGTGTCTGGTGTAATACACCCAATTTGTTTTCTTTTTTACGATTAACCACTCAACAAATGAGAGCATTAATATGTAAATTATGCATTATTAGCTGTCTTATTCTCATTTCACTGATTTGCAACATGTTATTGCCCCTCTGATTGCAAATGCATTTTCAATTACCACTCAATAAATAGGTATAGTGGATATTTTATTGTTTTTAACAATCAAGCGTTAATATGACAAGTGTCCTGGTTCAAGATAGTCCACAGGCATTTAATTTAAATGTGCAAGTAACACAAAGAGCACATGTCATACAAATATCAAAACAACAAGAAGCCTCATCTAATCTCAATTGAAGTTCAATTTGAATTATAAAAATGTAGCATATAGTTTGCTTTTATATAATTAAAAAAGCCATGGTGTTGATTAATGTCTTAGTCACTGCAAATTGACTAAAACAGCCTAGCAGTGGCTACATCACTCACTCACAATCAAAATCATCATTGGAAAGCTGGGAGTGAGCGTGTGCTGGGGGGTCAAACTCAGATGAAGCAGCCACTGCTGATTCTGGTGCAGCAGAGCATAAAGTTTTATTGTTCGGTTTTAAACGTTAAATGTTATTTTTCATGGAAAACTGATGCAAAACAAATTTATTCTTGGACAAAATCTAAATGGGTTTCTTAGTACACCTAAGCTCTAGATCAGGGTGCCAAAAAATTTGTAAAAATGTGTCAATGGTCCATGGGCCAAAGAGCGATTTTTACCATACAACAGCACTACGAGTGAGGAATTTAGTCTCATACTGCCATATATAAATGTAAGGTACAATAGTAGAGATTGTCAGGTGCAATTGACGGTAACTAGTTAGCCTGTAAAAAAAAAATCTATAGATTTTACAGTAGAAAACTGCCAGCTCAGTCACCAGAATTGTATCGTAACATTTACTTGGTTTTTACATCAAATTACAGTAAATCAAAAAACTATAACACTGTTGTTTTTATGTTAAAATTCTTGTGACTGAGCTGCCAATATTTGGCCGTAAAATCTACGGCAAATTTTTTTTGTTTAGTTTTTTTTTTACAGTGCATTACTGTATATTAAAAAAACAGTACAACTTATATTTTTTTATAATGAAATTTTAGTTTTTCAGCTACAAGTTTTTTTTACAGAAAAATCTACGATACAATTTTGAAAGATTTTTCAATTTACAGTAATGCATTGCAAAAAACACTGTTATTTTTACTGCAAAATTCTGGTGACAGAGCTGCTACTCTTTTTTACTGTTATATCTACGTCCATTGTTTTTACAGCGCATTATTGTAAATAGAAAAATTGTACCACTGATGAGTTTACGGTATATTTCGGCTAGTGCACAGCCAGGGTTTTACCGTGAAATCTACCGTCTTTTTTACAATGTAGACTTGCGGACATGCCATCAATGATTGTGCAGCTTGAAAGAGGTCAGTATGAATGTGTACTAAATTCGGTAGCCACCCTTTGGCAGGCCAGACGAAACGATACTATGGTCTAAGGATGTCCCGATCCAGGTTTTTGCACTTCCGATCCGATACCGATATTGTTTTTGCATTTCCGATCCGATACCGATACTGACCGATACTGGCCTATCCGAGCATGTATTAAAGTTTAAAGTTATTTAGCCTACTTAGTTGTCAGAATCATGTTGAAAAGGGTTTTAGTACTCTTGATAACAACTAGCCAGCTGAATTAGGGGAGTTTGAATAATACACAATGGTTGGTAACAAGAAACTGACCTGTTTATTCAAGGATAAACATAAAATAGACAAAATTATACATGACAAACAGAAATGGCATCATTGAACTAGGGCTGGGCGATATGGCCTTTTTTTAATATTGCTATATTTTAAGGCCATATTGCGATACACAATATATATCTCGATATTTTGCCTTATAATCACATCAGTATGATGATTCTATGTGTTTTGATTGATTGATTGAGACTTTTCTTAGTAGGTTGCACAGTGAAGTACATATTCTGTACAATTGACCACTAAATGGTAACACCCTAATAAGTTTTTCAACTTGTTTAAGTCGGGGTCTACTTATATTGATTCATGATACAGATATATACTATCATCATAATACAGTCATCACACAAGATAATCACATTGAATTATTTACATTATTTATAATCCAGGGTGTGGAGGTGGGCGCCGGATGTAAGTGTCAAAAAGACAGCCAAAAGAGTTTGATATGAGAATAAATCTAAAGTTAAAATATAGGGTAGAAATGCACCCATTTGCAGGAAATGTAGTTTTGATTTTCAAAATTTTCTTTCAAGGCTTGCATGTCTACATTAAAACATTCTTCTTCATACTGCATTAATATATGCTACTTTTAAACTTTCATGCAGAGAAGGAAATCACAACTAAAAGAATCACACATTTTTTCATACGGTGTTGATGTGGAAATTTTTTCCTCAGCATTTTGATGGTGTGGGCGTGTGGCACCGAATGGAGATAAGCGTCTCGACAGACGTCACAATATTTGAACAATGATGACGAAAACTGTTTTCTCTGTCGTGTCGGTGTGTTGAAAATTGTTATGCGCTTATTTTTTTATTAGATTTTGTGCGTGGCATAGATTTGCTATGCGCAGAGGACGCTTAAACAGTGCGCAATTGCACAGGCGGGCACCTTAGAGGGAGCGTTGCTCGCACGACTGCGCTAGCATCACAGCTAACGTAAGCCATGCTGCTACCTCTCTGCTCGGGGAGGACGTATACGTATGTGACGTATGACGTGACAGTATGTGACGTGTGTCGTGACAGTATGTGACGTGTGTAAGAAGGTGCGCTGCTGTCTGTGAGAGGGAGACACAGGAAAGAGTGAGAAGAGCCTGTCGTGTAATGCCAGCAGCTAAAAGCAACTGCGTGAGAATTCACAGACCTGTGGATGTGTTGAAGGTGTGCTGGAAAATGCGGAACGGAAAATACGGAGCAGCAGAAAAGTGGAATGTATTATTTAAATCGGTGCGTTGGAAAACACGGACCGGAGTTTTTTTTTAAACTGGATCTGGATCGGCATTTTCCCATGCCTTGCCGATACGCAATTTTTGGCAAATATCGGCAGCCGATCCGATCCAAATATCGGAATGGGACATCCCTACTATGGTCCAAATTTGGGCATCCCTGCTCTAGATGGACAGCTTCACTTTCCCAGACAAAAATATTTGTAAATCATTCAAAAGTCAGTGTAAACTGTCTGTTTTACTTTGTTGTTGTCAGCTATTATAGTGTATTTTATTCTATATTGCCATGAAAACAAATAACAACAACAAATCTTTGAACATTTAACTTTTATTTATTTAGGCTAGTCAAATGTCCCACTAATAACATATTTTATGAGACCACACTGAACACAACATGATTACGTAGCTTACATTCAAAACGAGTAATTATGAGCATCTGATGAAGGACGTTATTCAGTTACTCAGTAATCATCAATTAATAACAATAATGTTTAAGAATTATTTTGATTCCACGCTAACACGGCGAGATGGGGTGACGTCAGACGGCAACGAAAGACCTGTCGGCAGATGCGATCTTGCTTCAAAGCAACTTTATGGATTATTATACTATAATCCACTTTTTGAGTGGATTAATATTGGCCTGTGGATTCTTGGATACGAGGAGGACGGCTGATGAAGCTGCAATCGTGAGTAAAGAGCGTTCACTTCAAAGTGACACTAACTCTCATTAGTGTGCGTGACTTTGAGAGACTTTTGTGGAAATATTTATGTGTTATGAACTTTTGTGTGGTGTTGCTTCCTTATTTGTGATTATTCTCGATCCCCGCTTCCGCCATCCTAGTCACTGCCGTTGTGTCCTTGGGCAAGACACTTTACCCACTTGCTCCCAGTGCCACCCACACTGGTTTAAATGTAACTTAGATATTGGGTTTCACTATGTAAAAGCGCTTTGAGTCACAAGAGAAAAGCGCTATATAAATATAATTCACTTCACTTCACTTATTCCAGGCTGAGACAGCTGGCGCGTCATAATTACGACAGTCAGCTGGATAAAAAAAATACCGATAGCCGTATCATTTGTCCAGGATCTTAATGATCCTCCCGGGCGGACACAATGAGGAACCGATACCAAAAAATACCAGTACTCTTTATTAGGGATGGGTACCGAATCCAGTACTGTTTTTGGCACTGACCGAATCCCGCCGGTCCTGCCAGGCACAGATTCACGTAAAATCCAATGGTGCCATGTTGCGCTACCTGTAGTGACAAATGATGATAATGACAACCGCAAGAACACTCCTGACGGTTAGTATTATCGTTTTAAATTGAAACGTGATCAATAACTGCACTTTTATAAACTCACAGGCTGACTGGTGCTAGATTGCTAGCTTAAACGCTGACATGAAAACATAAGAAACAACATAACCTAATCTAAACTTATATAAACACATTGCTGTTTGGACAAATAAGCTTTTCAATTGTGCACATTGAACCTACAAGCTGTGCTGTCAGGGCACAGAATGATCGATCAAAGAAATACGAGACTGAGACTGCGTTCAAGAACCGCTGAAAAGAGTAGGACAACCACAGAGTACAATGACCGCCAGAAGTGATAAATAATAATAACAGATTTGTATTTGTTACACAGTTTCCATTTAAATAAATCTTAAAGTGCTAAAGTACAAACCAATATTAAAACAATAAAAGTTTAGCCATTAAGACACATCAAATACTAAGACTAAAACACTATCAGTGAGGCATAAGAATCACAAAACATGCAAAATAGTGGCTTTTCTAACAGTGTTTCTATTTATCTGAGTTATTTTAAAAATCTAAAGATTTCAGCGCATGTTCAACAATACTGTGATTACAATAACGTGATAATTTTGGTCACCATAACCGTGATATAAAATGCTCATATCGTCACTTCCCTAGCACCAACACTTGGCCGTCACTCCAGCAGCACTGAGAGCGGACTAAGCCACGTTGCCTGTAAGTAATGTTGCAATTTTCAAAGCCAACAAAGAAATTGACTGAGAAACGTAATAATGAAACAAGAGATACAGCAACTGGACAGCAGTTATCAAAATCAGCTCATGTTTAAATGTTACAATAAAAAAAACAGATTGTATTCTTAAAAACAAATAATGTTGATTAAGACACACAAAACTAACAGAAATTGGTTCAAATGTGAAAAGGTACCCATCCCTACTCTGTATGCATCCGTATAGGTATGACTTGATGTGTGATTGGTGGAAACCGAGGGTGTGTGTGCTGCATTAGGTGCACATGGATAGTGCTTCACAACGACTGTCTGACTTTTTTATTTGAAAAGATATATGTATATTATATATCATTCCTATATATGGAAACACTGGTGTCTGTGCCTTTTATAGAATGTGTGGACGCATTTTTAAAGTATATATATATATATCCATCCATCCATCCATTTTCTACCGCTTATTCCCTTTGGGGTCGCGGGGGGCGCTGGAGCCTATCTCAGCTACAATCGGGCGGAAGGCGGGGTACACCCTGGACAAGTCGCCACCTCATCGCAGGGCCAACACAGATAGACAGACAACATTCACACTCACATCCACACACTAGGGCCAATTTAGTGTTGATATATATATTAATTTTTTTATTGCTGCTTTTATTTATTTATTAGATGCCTTTTACTGAATATGCACAAGCACCGTTTTTAATATTATGTAATAATGCCTTTTATACTGTATTTTGTTTGTTCTATGTACTGTATGTGATTGTATGTCTACTTGGACGTTGGAGTCTGCAATGAAGCTTGATTGATTGATTGGTATATATATACATACAAATTTTTTTTTTTTTTCATAAAAAAATAATAATTCAGAATGAATAATATGCCCATATGACAAGTTTCTTTTTTTTATTAAATTGCTTAAAAGTCAAACAAATACATGTGTTTATTAAATTGTATTCATAAAAACATGTTATGATTTAAAAATTAAATGCAAAATAAATGAATTGATTAAATGAATTTATTTAAAGAAACATGTAAATTACTTTTTAAAAATAAATAACAAACTACACCCAATGATGACATTTACATGTATTTATTCAATGAATGTGTAATATTTTTCTTTTAATAAAGCATAAAGGCAAAGTAAATAAAAACCAACATATACTGGACCATATAATACAAAATTGCATGGATTTAGTCAATTAAATATATATGTTTTCCAATTAAATAAAGTTAAATAATTGCACACATTGACTATATGACAATAGTTTATATTTGTTGATGACATTTCTTTAAAATAGGGACGGCGTGGCGCAGTGGAAGAGTGGCCGTGCGCAACCCAAGGGTCCCTGGCTCAATCCACACCTAGTACCAACCTCGTCATGTCCGTTGTGTCCTGAGCAAGACACTTCACCCTTGCTCCTGATGGGTGCTGGTTAGCGCCTTGCATGGCAGCTCCCTCCATCAGTGTGTGAATGTGTGTGTGAATGGGTAAATGTGGAAGTAGTGTCAAAGCGCTTTGAGTACCTTGAAGGTAGAAAAGCGCTATACAAGTACAACCCATTTATCATTTATCATTTATTTATAAAATAAAACTATTACATATATTTATTAAATTACATGTATTAAAAAATATTCATGAGAATCAGCACCTCCTAGTCCGAGTCCATGGTTCTCGCCCGGAAAAGGGTCGAGTGCCATCTCCGGGTTGGGGAGGAGACCCTGCCCCAAGTGGAGGAGTTCAAGTACCTCGGAGTCTTGTTCACGAGTGAGGGAAGAGTGGATCGTGAGATCGACAGGCGGATCGGTGCGGCATCTTCAGTAATGCGGACGCTGTATCGAACCGTTGTGGTGAAGAAGGAGCTGAGCCGGAAGGCAAAGCTCTCAATTTACCGGTCGATCTACGTTCCCATCCTCACCTATGGTCATGAGCTTTGGGTTATGACCGAAGATCACGGGTACAAGCGGCAAAAATGAGTTTCCTCCGCCGGGTGGCGGGGCTCTCCCTTAGAGATAGGGTGAGAAGCTCTGCCATCCGGGGGGAGCTCAAAGTAAAGCCGCTGCTCCTCCACTTCGAGAGGAGCCAGATGAGGTGGTTCGGGCATCTGGTCAGGATGCCACCCGAACGCCTCCCTAGGGAGGTGTTTAGGGCACGTCCGACTGGTAGGAGGCCACGGGGAAGACCCAAGACACGTTGGAAAGACTATGTCTCCCGGCTGGCCTGGGAACGCCTCGGGATCCCCCAGGAAGAGCTGGACGAAGTGGCTGGGGAGAGGGAAGTCTGGGCTTCCCTGCTTAGGCTGCTGCCCCCGCGACCCGACCTCGGATAAGCGGAAGAAGATGGATGGATGGATGGATGGATGGAAAGAATATTCCTAATTAAACTTGAATTCTAAATAAATAATGTAATTAAATGAGAATAGTTGTATATTTTTAATAAAATTATTAATTTATAATTATATATAATTATAAATTAATATAATTTAATTATATTATTTTTTTAAATCCATATAATGACACTGACATGATTTGATTCAATTGCATGTATATTTTTTTATATTAAAAATAATGTCAATATAAAAATTACCATATGACAATACTGTATTGTCTTTTTTTTTTTCATACAAGGAAATTGCTTTAAAAACGTCAGAAACAAACTGGAATCTATAAAAATTAGGTCATTCAATTAAATGCATGATGCAACTAGATTTTTTTTTTTTTTAAACAAAAACTTGAATGCAAACCAGTAGGAGTTTTATTATTTGATATCTTAAAATATTTTTCAGTTAAAAAAGAAGAAGCAAAGGTGGTACAAAAAGAACACTGGCATGTAAAAATGAAAAAATAAAATAAACTGCCACCACTGGAAAAAATAAAATAAAATACATATTTTAAGTG